>NW_027467747.1:172500-187500 GCF_046742065.1 Oratosquilla oratoria
CAGAGACAAACGCATATATAACCAGACAGACAAACAGAGACAGAAAGATAGGCAGTAGACAGACATATAGAAAGAGAGAAAAAGAGGCTTGCAGACAAACTGACAAACAAATTAACAGATAGAGAGACCGACGGGCAATTATATAAAAAAATAGACACATAGACAGATGGACAGGTACCCAGATAGACGGACACGCAGTTAAACAACTAGACAGACATGCAGAGACTGACAGACAGACAGAGAGATCAATAGAACGGCAAAACGACAGACCAATAGACAGACAGACAGACACAGAAGGGGAGACAGACAGAGAGACAGACAAAGAAAAAGGAAAACAGAGAAAAGCCCACGACAGAGTAGGAGAGACAAATAGAAAGTTAGAGAGAGAAAGAGAAAGAGACAGAGATAGAGAGATAAATGGATAGGTAGATAGAGAGATAGAGAGAGATAGAGGAAGAGAGAGATAGATAGATAGATAGAGAGATAGAGGAAGAGAGAGAGAGAGAGAGAGAGAGAGAGAGAGAGAGAGAGAGAGAGAGAGAGAGAGAGAGAGAGAGAGAGAGAGAGAGAGAGAGAGAGAGAGAGAGGGAGGGAGGGAGGGAGACAGAGAAGGGGGGAGCAAAGGAAGGAGGTAGGGAGAGACCGAGTCAGAAAGTAATTACAGCAGAACTACCTCCATAATGCAGAGAGAGAGAGAGAGAGAGAGAGAGAGAGAGAGAGAGAGTACATGCAGGTGCAGGTACACGCACACGCACGCACGCACACACACACACACACACACACACACACACACACACACACACACACACACACACACACACACACACACACACACACACACACACACACACACACACACACACACACACACACACACACACACACACACACACACACACACACACACACACACACACACACACACACACACACACACACACACACACACCTCGTGTCGCCACTACGGCGGCCCGGGTTTGAATCCCGCCCAGGGCTCAAATAATTTCAGTATCGCTACGCTGCGGGTCGTTACTCCAACTTTCGTGGGCGGGGAGTTGGGTGTGTGTGTGTGCGTGTAAGGTCACAGCATTACCCATGGATCGGTCATATATGAGCTCTTAGCTCTCTTCCGGGAGGGTAAGAGCTGTCCAACACGTGATCCAAGACCATGGTGAATCACACACACACACACACGCACACACACACACACACACACACACACACACATACATGCACAAACACATGCACACACACACACACACACACAAACACACGCACACACACACACACACACACAAGCACACACATTTGACGGCGCAGTGGTATAGGCACATGGGAAGAATGAGTCATTTCGTATCTCGTCGTTGATATCCAGCGCTTCTGTCCATGGGAACAATATCGTGAGATGAAGATGGTTTTGTAGAGATGGTAAAGGAGAGGAGGGGCCAGAAAGGGAATATAGTAGAAATTTGAAATAATAACAAATCTCCTTTGAGTGAAGATTACTCTCTAGTATCAAAAAAAAAAAAAAAAATCCAAATTGTGACTCCTTCTATCACCTCCCCCCCCCCTTTGTATGCCTTCTGGAAATGTACCCATTTCCAATATGGCAGATACATTATTCTAAAAAATTGAAAGATTAATCACCGCAGAGGGCAATATTGATTTTTCATTAATGTTTATCAATGTGGGTCATGACCCCCCAAAAAACTCATGACCCCCCACCGTTTGGGAACCCCTGTTCTAGTCAAGGTTGCTTACCTTTGGTCTGTACGGTTGTCATTGAATTTTCTAATGTACCGACTACAGAAAACGGATGTCAACGGTGCTCCATATGTGGGAGGTGTGAGAATGCATGACCGTCGACGACCTGAATGTGGAAATCAGAAATGGAATGATATCGAAAGATATACCAAGGAATTAGATGGATGGCCGAGAGGAAGATATATCTTTGGATATACTCGATGTGTCATTAGCAGGGGATAGAGGAATTTAATTACACCTTTACGGACCAAAGGCACGCAAGAGAGATATGTGGAGGGAGATTGTGGACGGATGGCGTGGTCCACATGCTTCCTAAAGAAGTGGGTGAGTGGTAAATCAACTTCTCTTGGTTTCTATCATGGAGGAACTATGCATCGCTGTATTGTGTCACAACGATTGCAGGAAGTGACTCCAATGCACAAGATAAAGTAGAAGACGTAAATGCAACAAAAAAGGGTGGGTCAAGCTTCTGTATATCCAGTTCAGGTCACAAAGCAGATAGGATACTACAGTAGAAAAAGATGCACGTTTGAGGAAGTGCTTTGGAGATTTTTTTTTTTTTTAAAGGTTGAAGAAAATTCATAAGCTCACGAAGGAGCAAAATTATATTTTCTTCCACTTCGAGTGTAAAAGAAATCATTCCAAAAGTTAGCGGGAAAAGGAAGAAAAACGAAGAAGTACGAGGCAGCAAAAAATTGAAGGTATGAAGCATAGAAAACGGAGAAGTGAAGAAACAAGAGACTGCGCAAAAGTTAAATTATATGGAGACGAGATCATAAACAGAAGAAATTGAAAAAAGTATAAACAAATCATGTAGCTTTTGGACCTTCTTGCCACTGAAAAATTATGTGTGTATATATGTGTGTGTGTGCGTGATTGTGTGTGTGTGTGTGTGTGTGTGTGTGTGTGTGTGTGTGTGTGTGTGTGTGTGTGTGTGTGTGCGTATGCGTGTGTGTGTGTGTGTGTGTGTGTGTGTGTGTGTGTGTGTGTGTGTGTGTGTGTGTGTGTGTGTGTGAGTGTGTGTGTGTGTGTGTGTGTGTGTGTGTGTGTGTGTGTGTGTGTGTGTGTGTGTGTGTGTGTTTGTGTGTGTGTGTGTGTGTGTGTGTGTGTGTGTGTGTGTGTGTGTGTGTGTGTGTGTGTGTGTGTGTGTGTGTGTGTGTGTGTGTGTGTTACCTGAACGAGGTTCCTTCGCATTTTGAGAGTTTCTTGTGCAATGATAAGAGTTTCTAGGGTCTACGAGAACTAATTTTTGAAAAGAGTTTCTGGACACTTTGAGAGCTCCTTAGCAAGGAAAATAACTTCTGGGTTCTTCGATAGATCTGTCGGTTGCTGAAAAGAGGTTTTGGACATTTCAAAAATGTGAAAAGGGGAATAAAAAGAGCGTCTGGGCTTTCCGAAAGGTTCTGGACTCTTCCAGACCTCCTGGGCACCGAGAAGAGTTTCTGTGTTCTTTCAAAGTGCCTAGGCACTTCGAGTGTTCCACGAAAAAAAGGGCGCTGGAAAAAAATAGCATTTATAGGGTTTGTTTGTCTATGAAGTGTTTCTTGATTCTTCGAAAGCTTCTGGTCACTGGATTTTTTTTTTCTTTCTTTTAAGGGTTTGTTGGCTAAGAAGTGTTTCTTCAGTCTTCGAAAGCTTCTGGTCACTGGATTTTTTCTTTTTTTCTTTTGAAAGGGCATTGAAAAGAAAGCTTGGCCACTCTGGGTTCTTCAAGAGCTGTGGGTCCAAAAAAGAGTTCCTTGGTACTTCGAGAGTGTCTGGGCACTTCCAGTATTCGGTGCAAAAGTAGCGCTGGAATATGTTTCTGGGCACTTTGTGAACTTCTTGGCAATAAAAGAAAGGTTCTTGTTTTCTCAAGATGTTCTGGTCGCTTAAAAGAGCTTCTGGTACTTCGAGATGGAACTCTTCGAGGAGATTTAGCGAGTGAGGCATTTTTTGATTTTATTTTTTTTTATATATAGCTACTAATCATATACACAAACATGTTGTTCAAACTGACGAAATTCAATGCAATAAGTCTGTCGAATTGAATGGACCCTGACAAGTAAAAATTTACCCGTTATCTCAAAGTTTTTTATTTTATTTTTATTTTTATTTTATTTTTTTGAGTATGGTAAAATCGACTGGCGTTCGCAAGAAAATTTTTCAGTTTGGGGTCGCTGTGACTTGTTGGCTTTGTGTCAAAAGTCATGACATTAATCACCTCGATGCCGAAGTAGCGTCCGGTCACAAGGATATTGAAAAAAATAACATCACTGCAGACCGTAAGGCTCAGTTAGGAAGAAACAAACTATCGAGACATGATTATTGATATATGTTTATGATCTTCTGCTTCATACCAAGTGATTCTATACAACTAAGAAGTTTACCTTATGCAAAATGATAAATGATCTTAACAAACTCACTGAACTGATATCATTCAAGGTGTTTTTTCCAATGAACCAAACTATTTTATTCAGCTGAGGGCTAGGCCTTATGAAGCCCAAATGATTTCAGTCAATTTGTTGACTTATGGCTCTTGCTAGCCTGCAACTACTATTTTCAGCCCAAGTGATGAAGATCCGTCGATTTCACATAGCCCGTTCAAAAAAAGCCCATAAAGATATTTTCAAAGCCCAGAGGCTTTCCTCAGCGACCATGTCGCATAGGTTTGACCCCGTTTGATGTAAACCCAATGCGAAAAAGCCCAACATTTTCTTTTTATAGCCCATTTTTATAAGTCCATTTGTTGACTTACGACTCTTGCTAGCCTGCAACTACTATCTATAGCCCAAGTGATAAAGATCCGTCGATTTCACATAGCTCTTTAAAAAAAAAACCCATAAAGATATTTTCAAAGCCCAGAGGCTTTCTTCAGCGACCATGTCGCATAGGTTTAGCCCGTCTGATGTAAGCCCAATGCAAAAAAGCCCAATTTTTTCTTTTTATAGCCCATTTTCATAAGCCCGCTTTCAAAAATCCCAGGCTCTATGTGGCTCTATGTCCCTTTCATGGCAGCCCAAGCCATGTCTTCTTCAAGGGACTTTGACTCTTGTTCCTGGAGTCAGCCACGGGTAGCGTTAGTCCCTTCGATGGCTGCCCATGCCATCTCTTCGGAGAGGGACTTGACTCTCGCCCTCAGAGTCGAAGTCGGGGTGCGCCGCTCCCTTCATGGCTGCCCAAGCCAGTCTTCTTCTTGTTCTTCGAGACGCTCTTCATCGGCGACTTACCCCCTGGAGGGGACGCTCCCTACGAACGGAAATCTTCTGCGCCCAACTTCCCTGGTCGTCCGCAGGGCAGGGTCACTCTCGGGCAGAAACATGCTCATGACACAGATTGATATTATTATAAAGAATGCCAGGAGTACAGTAGTAGTAGTGGTAGTAGTAGTAGTAGTAGTAGTTGTAGTTGTACTGACAGAAGTAGCAACTGTAGTAGTAGTAGTAGTAGTAGTAGTAGTAGTAGTAGTAGTAGTAGTAGTAGTAGTAGTAGTAGTAGTAAAATCATCATCAGCAGCAGTAGTGTCAGCAGACTGTGGTGGAAAGTAGGATAAATGAGCTTTTCTATTCGAATTCATTAAAGTGAAATAATACAAAATGTGAAAGAGTAATCGACCACACTCATTGCCGAGAAAGGAGCCAAGGATGGAGGTAGTAGTAGTAGTAGTAGTGGTAGTAGTGGAAGTAGTAGTAATAGTTATCGTGATAGTAGTAGTAACAGTAATAGTAATAGTTGTGATACCAAAAGTAACAAAATAAAAGTCGTTTAGTAATGTGAGTAGTAGTATAAGCAGTAGTAATAGTAGTAAAAGTGGTAGTAGTAGTAATACTTATCGTGATAGTAGTAGTAATAGTAATAGTTGTAATACCAAAAGTAACAAAATAAAAGTAGTTTGGTAATATGTAGTAGTAGTAGTATAAGAAGTAGTACTGTAGTAGTAGTAGTAATACTAATTATAATTGTAATAGTATTATTAGTAGCATAAGTAGAAGTAGTACATGTAGTGGTATTAATAGTAGTAGTAATAAGTGGAACCATAAACCAATTTAGAAATATAGTCTGTGCGCTACGGGGAGTCCGTTTGGGGTTGTGCCACCCGTCGTGTCATGTCGGCCTTGGATCACGTGTTGAACTCGTGATCGACAGCTATTTCCCTTCCGGAAAAGAGCTCAGAGCTCATATATGACCGATCTATGGATAATGCTGTGACCTTACACGCAGAACGACACACAGTGCAGCGATACTGAAATTATTCCAGCGCTGGACGGGATTCGAACCTGGACCGCCGTACTGTTAGCCGGGAAATCTACCAAGAAAAAATTCAGTTGGGGGTGACTTGTTGGCTTCGTGTCACAAGTCATGACATTAATCACCTCGATGCCGAAGTAGCGTCGGGTCACAAGGTTATTGATAAAAATAACATCACTACAGACCGTAAGCCTCAGTTATGAAGAAACAAATTATCGAGACATGATTGTTTATATATGTTTATGATCTGCTTCATACCAAGTGATTCTATACAACTAAGAAGTTCACCTTATGCAAAATGATAAATGATCTTAACAAACTCACTGAACTAATGTCATTCAAGGTGTTTTTTCCAATGAAGAATCAAACTATTTTATTCAGCTGAGGGCTAGCCCCTATGAAGCCCAAACAATTTCAGTCCATTTGTTGACTTGCGGCTCTTGCTGGCCGGCAACTACTATTTTCAGCCCGAGTGATGAAGATCCATCGATTTCACATATTCCTTTAAAAAAAAAGCCCATAAAAATATTTTCAAAGCCCAGAGGCTTTCTTCAGCGACCATGTTGCATAGGTTTGAGCTCGTTTGATGTAAACCCACATACGAAAAAGCCCAACATTTTCTTTTTATAGCCCATTTTCATAAGTCAATTTGTTGACTTTCGGCTCTTGCTGGCCTGCAACTACTATTTTCAGCCCAAGTGATGAGGATCCGTCGATTTCCCATAGCCCTTTCCAAAAAAGCCCATAAAATTTTTTCAAAGCCCAGGCTTTCTTCAGCGACCATGTCGCATAGGTTTGAGCCTGTCTGATGTAAGCCCTATGCGAAAAAGCTCAAAATCTTATTTCTATAGCCCATTTTTCATATGCCCGCTTTCATAAAGCCCAGGCTCTATGTGGCTCTACGTGGCCCTATGTCCCTTTCATGGCAGCCCAAGCCATGTCTTCTTCAAGGGACTTTGACGCCTGTTCCTGGAGTCAGCCACGGGTAGCGTTAGTCCCTTCGATGGCTGCCCAAGCCATCTCGTCGAAGAGGGACTAGACTCTTGCCCTCAGAGTCGAAGTCGGGGTGCGCCGGTCCCTTCATGGCTGCCCAAGCCATTCTTCTTCTTGTTCTTCGGGACGCTCTTCATCGGCGACTTACCCCCTGGAGGGGACGCTCCCTTCGAACGGAAATCTTCTGCGCCCAACTTCCCTGGTCTTCCGCAGGGCAGGATCACTCTCGGGCAGAAACATGCTCATGACACAGATTGATATTATAATAAAGAATAACAGCAGCGGTAGTAGTAGTAGTAGTTATCGTGATAGTAATAGCAATAGTTGTAATAGCAAAAGTAACAAAATAAAATCGTTTAGTAATATGTAGTAGTAGTAGTAGTAGTATAAGAAGTAGTAGTAGTAATAATAATTAATCAGAATAGTAATAATATCAGTAATAACATAAGCAGAAGTAGTACATGTAGTAGTAGTAGTAATACAAATTATAGTAGTAATAATAGCAGTAGGAGAAGTTTTAGAAGTACTAGAATTAGTTATAGTGCTAGCTATAGTAGTAAATTAGGGTTTGAAAGCTTCACTATCAAAGTCGTCACTTTTCACTGTGGGTAACGGGATGGGTGTGTGTGGATAACTTGTTAGCAGTCTGGGACTGTTATAGAAACCTTGTCATCTAATAAACACATCACTACGATTGTGACGAGACATGGATTGCACATAGAAAAAAAAACCCACAAACGTGTATGTATGCGTGTAAGGTCACAGCATTACCCATAGATGGGTCATACATGAGCTCTGAGCTCTCTTCCGGGAGGGAAATAGCTGTCGATCACAAGTCCAACACGTGGTCGTAGACCATGGTGAATCACGCACCCACCCACCTATTTACACACACAGCTGTTTTGAAAACGTCTGAACACCATATTCGAATGGAAACAAGAAGAGAAAACTAATTCCAATTAGTCAAATGGAAAGCGTTGAAGATGAATAACACTTCTAAGAGGCCAACTTTGGACTATTCTTCTTGGAGTAAAGGCCAAAGAAGGGAAAGTTTTTGGAGTTTTGATAAAAAGACGATACGTCACATGACAGACTTCTCTGCAGGATTGTGGGAGAGGCATATGAAATGCTTCTGAACATTAAAGTGGATTTTTACTAAGTGGATGCATAGATGATGATAAAACTCACGAAAATCCTGGTCAAGACTTAAATATGATTCAGTGGTATGGTCTCCACACAGAGTGAAAAATATAAGCTAAATGGAGAATTTCAAGGACAGTAAACAAAGTTTTTCCTAATCTGTCAGATAAATCATACGAGCAGAGACTAAAAGCAGTGGGTCTACCAACGTTGAAAGACCGAAGAGAAAGATTTGATATGATTACCGTATAACAGTGGATAGTCTATATTAAAAAAAAAAGAAAAAAAAACCTCTTTTGAACAAAATGAGAAAGACTAAAGAAGATGTGAAGAAATTATTTTCCTTACAGACGCATATATACTCACAATAGCTTAGAATGTGATGTATCTCAGGTTAGATTCAAATCTAAGTATGGTTATTGGAGAATGAGGATATAGGCAAACTTGGAACCATACAATAATTTGATGATATGTATAATAAATTGGGAAAAATTATTGCTCCCAATTATTAGGCACATACACACAAAACACACACACACATACACACACACAAAGAAAACATATAGGCTACAAATGCCTATTAGAAAAACTGACAGATTCTTGCATTTGTAAAAAAAAAAGAAAATAATAATAATGACATATTAAGATTGCAATAATATTTGTAAAGAAATATGTACTAAAATAATCCTGTTTATGATTAATCCCTGTATATGATGTAATTCTTTCTCCCGGTTTAATAAAAAAAAAAAAAAAAAAATTGGTCTATTGACGATGGACTTCTGGAGCTCACGCCAAGAAGTGCTTGATGGGTTTGGAGCGGATTAAGATCAGGTCGAGTGGAGATCTCGTCGGAAGACTCCGGGTCACTTCTTCTCGAGCTATTTCCATTGTTTACTTCGAATTATTGTACTCGCGGCAAGAGTCGAGGGAATGGCGGTTCGAATCCTGCCACCGGCGAAGTTGAACAAAGGGCATGGCTCATTAAATTCCACGCCACAAAGCCCTCTGTGAGGGGCACCGTCCAAGCCTTCCGATTGGGGGGAGTTTGTGACGTTAAACCATATCATCATCATCATTATTGTGAATAGGTGGTAAAGGGAACACGGGCTGAGGGAAATACTTTCATTCCTCTGAAGAAGCCACTCAGGAGAAACTAGTCAGGAATAAAAGTATTTCCCTCAGCCAGTGTTCCCTTTACCTCCTATCCACATTCGTCTCAATGTTCACACACTAATATTATTTTATCATACTTGTTTATGCCAACGTATGTAAACATTAGCACCCTAACAACGGTAGCATACGTTTATGTCTTTGTAAATAAAGATTGACAAATATAGAGGTGAGGTGGCAAAATGAAAAGTTAAGGATAGAGTAGTGAGTTTATTCAGAACCAGACGTTTCGACCTCTAAGGTCTTTGTTAACTTTGAAAGATTCTGTTCAGTAGTGAAAATGATTCAGTCGAATGCAATGTCGTATTGTTGAACTACAGAACATTCCTTTGTACTTGTCAATACGTAAATATGGAAGCATTAAAGTCTAAACTAATTTACTTTTGTCGATATGGCTAATTCTGAGAACTTCTATATTTAGATCCACTCTATTCACTATAAAACAAAAATTAATTTAGTTGTGTTTGGTGAAAGAGAGAGAGAGAGAATGATATATATATATATATATATATATATATATATATATATATATATATATATATATATATATATATATATATATATATATATATATATATATATATATATATATATATATAGAGAGAGAGAGAGAGAGAGAGAAAGAGAATGCACATGCTGAAACCTAGACTTTATATCGTCTATAGGTGTTCTCTCCAGCCTTCTCCTTTATGTATATATTTTTTTTTCAAGGGAAGGTGAGCAGAAAGTGTTAGTCATACTGAAAAATACCTACTACCTATCTATCTACCTACCTACTTACCTACATCCATATATTCGTACATATACATATAGGTAGATATGCATATATATATATAGATATAGATATATAGATACAAGTGTATACATACATACAAACGTACATAAATACCTATGCATACATACATACATACATACATACATACATACGTACATATGAGTACATAGGCCTAATTACATACTGTACATACTGTTTTGCTGGATTGTAGGACCTTAAATACTCGTTGTCGTATTCGGTTTTACTTACCAATCCAACCTACGAACGATTGAATTAAGGAAACATAATTTACATGCAGTCTTAAATGACTGGAACTTAACATCAGAAAAAGTTACAGAACTTAATATCAAAACCTTAAACCACTACTCACAATATGGACCAACTGGTTGATCTACCGTAATTCCTGGCACACTTCAAAGACGTGACGAGCAGCAATTTTGTTATATACGATGCAACTCGATGTTTAATGCTCATTATACTCTTGCGAAATAATCACAGCTCACAACAGTTAAAACGGTGACAATAGGACGCACAAGGACTTTGTCTACATGATCACCGCATCTCACCCAAGCGGAACCAGATTCTAAGTAACACTGCTTTGCATGGGAACGACTTGTGAATACTAAACGATAACAAATTAGATGCGCCTTGCGTAACTTAAACTAAAATGATTGTTACATACACGAAAATATACATTACTTACTTGAATTACATTTTGTGAATTTTCACTAAGCACATGCATACATAATTACGGTATATACATACATATGCAGGTAGAAATACATAATAGAATATATATATATATATGTATATATATATATATATATGTATATACAGGTATATATATATATATATACATGTATATATATATATATATATAATATATATATATATATGTATATATATATATATATATGTATATACAGGTATATATATATATATATATATATATATATATATATATATATATATATATATATATATACGTATGATGCGTACAAAAATATATGCATATTCGGACATGAACAAAGATATCCTCCTACTCGTACTTTCTGCGCCATTTCGAGGAAAAGAGACATGCGTTCACCACATCAAAATTTACTTAAGATTCAAAAAGTTAATGGATTTTGGTTATTTTACCTTTGTAAGATAGCACGAAAACGCAATTAATCCTGATGTGGTGGACAAAGAAATTAATCGGAAAAATATCTCTATTGAACTTGGGATTGCAGGTTTCGTAAGAATATATAAAATTACACTCAGTATGCTAAAAAAATACACAGGTATAAAAGTATACAAATCAAAGGAAAAATGAATAAGTATGTTCGATGTATATATTAATCTAAAATGTTTGTTATAAACCTAATGACAAAGAAAAAATGTGTACCTGTGGTTTCTGTAAGAAATTAAAAATATATGAAATGAATAAAAAGTAAACACAAATAAATGATTGATAAAGACCAATAATTAGAAAAAAATTGATAAATAAAAATGACTCGAGTTTTAACTTGGCAAAAAGTAACAATATATACATGAATACGTGAATAAATAAAGATTAGAATACTGAGTAAGTAAAGGTGCATATTAATGAATAAAAGAGTGAATTAAGAATAAGCACTTCACAAATGAATAAAAGGAATCAATTCTGCGCCAAATTGGATTACCAGTTCCCGATTTATTCAGCTAAAGGAAATAAAAGAAAATAGTACCCTTAATGTGAGAATGTCTTAATGTATATTACCGTCGTGTTTGATGTATTAACATATGTTCTTTATGCTATTCAAGTGATTTTATTAAGATGAGAGACGTCTGTTTTCGTGTCTAGGGGCTTATCGTCGATTCTCGAAATTAGATTGATATTTTTTTTCGTTATTTTGTGACTTCAGTTCTCATTCTTGGTGTCATCAGACATTTTGTTTCTGCTGACGGTGTGTGCATAGGGTGGGGGTGGGGGGTGGAGGTAGATGACCCTAGCCTGAACCAAATTTTGCGTGATCGAGAACTATTTCAAGGGAGATTACGTCTTTTGGCTCAGTGCATTGGGTCGACTTTAGCTTACAAAAGAGGAATCAACATTGCTTAGACAGTGCCGTAGTTTACTTAACATTTTTTTTTCAATAATATATTACCTTTTTAATGGTGCACTGATGACGTAATCGGAATCGTGTTGGTCTCGTATTTGCTGAGTTAGAGGTTCGAGTCCTCTCCGATTCCCAACAGTGACTATTACCTACCATGATACTCTAAGCGCCTTTTGGCGTACGCTCCCCACCTTTGTAACAAAAGTAGTGCGCAACAGCGGGAAAGGTGGCGAAAGGGGTACTCTAAGCGCCTTTTGGCGTATGCTCCCCACCTTTGTAACAAAAGTAGTGCGCAACAGCGGGAAAGGTGGCGAAAGGGGTTTGTCATATTCAGAAACGGGTTAGAGAACGACTGACGGGTCGAAAGTAATATCCCGTGATGAAATACATGCCTGAAGCAAGAAGACCACTTTTACAAAAGATAAAAAAAATACATCGTTGAAAAGTGTATACATACGAGTGACAGCCAAAATATGTATAGAAAGACTCAAGAATGATTGGTCAGTTTTGAGGGCAGAAACACAATAATTTTTTTTCTTTTTTTCTTTTTTATATGCGGAGAGATGAAAAGCCTTTGACCAGTTGAGCCTGTATAGCCTAGCCACTACAATTGTGAGTCTGTCAGCGGGGGCTATACGGAATTTATAGCCCATACTCTACTGTAAAAATTGTGGTTTCGACTGAAGCCGAAAGTTTTCCTGGTAAGGGTTGAAATTCAAGTGTGTGACTGTCAGATCATTTATTCTTACCATCGGTAACCATTGTTAAGTATACTATTATTCTCATTCTCTGACACTCTGAGAGAAGGAGTGACAAACTATTGTAGTCGTATTACTAAATAATTCTACAAAATATACTAACTTCCTTCTCCAGTTCTCTTCTGTAGTATCCAGTGTGTACGCGCGTGCATGTGTGTGTGTGTCTGTATGTGTGTGTGTGTGTGTGTGTGTGCGTGCGTGCGTGCGTACGTGCGTGCGTGTGTGCGTGCGTGTGTGTGTTATACTTATATTTTGAAATTAAGTACCAAATCACCACCGTGGGTCATACGGTAACTGCACATGATGGTTGCGGTTTTTGTGATCAATTGTCGTAAACTGACTCGAAAGCCTCGTCAGAATGACGCCGTCGGCCATTTTGGAAAACAGAAGAAGAGTGTCCGAAGGATCCCGTAGAGCGCACGAAAATGACTAGCCGTGTCATTCACGCCTTCGGCAAGACCCTCCGGGCGATGTCGAAGAGCTGCCTCAGGGTATGGCGAAGACTGTGCTCCTGTGAAGCCACCGAAGAAACGGCTTCAGGAGTGACCAAAGAGGTCGAAGAAGCGCTGCTGGAACAGGAGAAAATCCAGTCCGTGCCAAGCCACCAAGAAGAACCAACAGGGATTTCCGAAGTACTCCAGGAAGAAGTGAACACCAATGAAGACTCTTCTTCTCTGGACCAGAAATCGATTGTTGGAAGAGACCAGGAACGAGAATCAGTCACGGAAAACAAAGTAGAGCCTAAAGAGATTCACAAGGTTCTTTGCGATGACACGAAAGTAACGATCCAGAAAGAAGACGTTACTGAGAAAGAGTGCATCGCTCGTGAGGAGGATGTTAGCTTGGAGGATGACGTAGTACTAGAAGAACACCACCCAGATCCAGCTACATCGTCCAAGACTGAAGATCTCGAAGTAACCGACGGAGACTCTACTAAGCTCCCAGGAACGCATAAGGAACAATAGGGGAACTCAGAGATCGAAGAAAGCCAAGATCTCTCACCCGTTAGTCCTCAAACACAAGAACCTTTGCCGAAGAACGTACCAAGACAAGAGTGTCTACAGTCCGCTGGGCCTTCACGCAGACAGCGAAGAGCCTTGAGGTACAAGATTTACCTCGCAGAAGTCATGCGAGAGGAAGCAGGTAAAGAGCCCAAATCAATGGCCGCTCTTCAGAAGATGGCAAGGAGAAGAATGTAGGAATCTTCATCCGGCAGTCGCTCTCACAGTGGCGGACGCCATAGCACTCGCTAGACTCGAAGAAGCGGTCAGAGACACGGAAGCCAGGTCGAGACGACGAACAGAAACTATCATCGCACGAGACGTAATCGTTCACACCGTTAAGACCAGTATGATAACCATTACCCTGATGGCCACCAAAGGCACAGAAACACGACCAGGGGAAACGCTGGTTACGATAACAGATCGTTCAGTTACAGTACCTACGGAAACTGGCAGAACAGTCGGGGTTCATACGGGCGGCTTCAGTATCAAAATAACAGAAGTCAAAATTATTATCCAAAGAATTACCGAGGAACTGGTCATTGTCAAGGTCCGTATATGGCAAGACCTCAAAACCGGAAATTTATGAACCAGAATATGAACTACGGTGGGTACTGAATTTGTAACGAGTACAAATAAAACTGGTTATAAAATAGAAAAAATATACATAAAATATGTATAAATGTATATATGAATACAAAAAGTAAAAAATAAAATATATGTAGAAATAAGGCAAAGGATAAAAAAATTAGATAATGAAAAAATAAGTCCGCAAATGTAAATATACACAACTTTCAAATGCGGCAGGGAATTCCCCTCAGCTGAATAAAGTCACCTGACTAGGGTCAAAAGACAAAAATACATAAATACAAAAAAAAAAAAAAAATCATAAGTAATCCGAGGAGGACTCTCGAAGGCCCTTGCCTACCGGGTGGTACGTTTCCCTTGACTCCGACTGTCGCCAGGCGATTCTGTTGCTCCTCGTGGCACTCCGCCCTTAGGGAAGCCAGCTGGTGTCGCATCATCCTGATCTAGGGTTCGAGTCTCGCACTCCTCTCCGGTTCCCATCAGAGACTGTTACCTTCCCCGGG
>NW_027467747.1:192500-195000 GCF_046742065.1 Oratosquilla oratoria
GACACAGCACATCCACAGCAAGGCCGCTTCATTAAATCGGCGACTCCCCTCTCCGTCCCCCCATTGCATAAAATGAGAGGACGGGGAGAAATCCCTTCGGGCTGCGTCAAATTTTGCTCACACATACTACCTCACCCCCATCCACCCGCCCATTCCACCTCATGCTATCACAACATCATCTATATACAACCATTCTCCATTCACCCATGTCTTCTGTCCTCTCCCGTCGTTCCTCAACAGACATTCTCCTCTTCCCCAAAGCCACCTTCACCCCATCCATCCACCTCATCCTAGGACGTCCCCTCATGTTCACTCCTTCCACATCTGCCTTCCACACCTCTTTTACTAGTCTTTCTTCACTCATTCTTTCCATGTGTCCAAACCACCCTAATATTCTTTCATCAACCCTATCTCCCAGCTCCTTTTCCACCCCTGTTCTCCTCCTCACCTCCTCATTTCTCACTCTATCTAGCCTAGTAACCCCCATCATACTTCTAAGACACCTCATCTCAAACACATTCAAACTCCTTCTCTCTTCCTCTCTTATGTTCCATGTTTCTGCCCCATACAGTGCTGTTGGCACAATCACTCCTTCATACAGTCTCCTCTTAGCATCCATTCCCAAATATCTATTTCTCATTACACTCTTTAATCCACCAAGGCATTTACTCGCTTCTCTCAATCTACATTCTACCTCCACCTTCACTCCACCTTTCCCTGCCACATTTGCACCCAAGTATCTAAAACAATCCACTTCCTCCAGTCTCTCTCCCTTAATGCTCACTTCCAGTCTACTGCCACTTTCACCCCTTGTACATCTCATCACCTTACTTTTACCCACATTTATCTTTAGCTTTCTTCTATCACATACTCTCCCAAACTCTGCCACCAACTTCCTCAATCCCTCCTCCGATCCTGCCACAAGCGCAGTGTCGTCCGCAAAACAACAGCTGGCTCACCTCCCACTTTTCTCCATTTTCTTTAACCATCTCCAATCCCTGACCCACTACCCTTGCATTTACCTCTCGCACCACCCCATCTATGTATAAGTTGAACAGCCAGGGCGACATAACGTATCCTTGACGAAGTCCCACCTTTAGCTCGAACCACTCACTCTCTCCATTTCTAATCCTGACACAAGCTCTACTATTCTCATAAAAACTCTTGACAGCTCCCAGAAGCTTTCCTCCTATCCCGTATATCTGCATAACCTCCCACAGTGCCTTCCTGTCTACCCTATCATAAGCCTTTTCCAGATCCATAAAAGCCCAAAAAACATCCTTCCCCTTTCCTATAGCTTTCTCACATATTTGTATTACCACAAAGATCTGATCTACACAACCCCTACCTGTCCTAAATCCACACTGTTCCTCACCAATTACTCCTTCTGTTCCTATCCTAATCCTCTCAATCAAGATCCTCCCATAAGCCTTCCCAACTACACTCAACAAGCTAATCCCTCTGAAACTACTACACTCACACTTGTCCCCTTTTCCCTTGTAAAGAGGAACTATACAGGCACTCCTTCAGTCCTCCGGTACTCTACCATCTCTCCAACAAACATTAAATAACCTCACCAACCAGTCCACCATCACTGTACCTCCCTTTTTCAGACATTCCGCATGGCATCCATCCAGACCAGGTGCCTTACCTGCATTCATCATCTTAACAACTGCCTTCACCTCATCCTTCTTTATTTCTCCTCCATTCTCCTCACTCATCACTCACATTTTCTTCGCATTTCACACTGCAGCAATCTTTCCCTCCCTATCCTCCTTCATATTTAGCAACTCCCTAAAATATTCTGCCCATCTTCCCCTTACTGCCTTCTTTTCCATTATCATCTCTCCATCTGCACCTTTTACCTTTTCTTTTCTACCTGATTCGCCTCCTCTTCCTCTCTTAATTTCTTTCCAAAACATCTTTTTATTACTTTCAAAATTTTCTGTCATACTCTTAGCCCATTTCACATCTGCTCTCCTCTTTGCCTCCTTTACCTTTTGCTTTACTTCTCTTTTCTTTTCTTTATACCTCTCATATGACTCCCTCTTCCTATTTTGTAACCAATCTGTGAAAGCTCGCTTCTTCTCTTCTACAACATTCTTTGTTTCCTCATCCCACCATTCACTACACTTTCTTCTATTTCCCCCTGTCCTTCTTGTTCCACACACCATCCTTGCACACTTTATGACTCCCTTCTTGAACCATTCCCATTCCTCCTCCACACCCAGCTCTACTCTACCTTATACTCCCTCCCTCTCCTTGTATATATATATATATATGTATATATATATATATATATATATATATATGATAGACATATATACATAAATATATATATATATATAATGGAAGAAAGTATACGCTGGACTCGACGTTCGTCAATTTATTCCGACGTTTCGAACCCTGTCCGAGGTTCGTCTTCAGGGTAATTACCCTGGCTATTACCCTGGGTATTACCCTGAAGACGAACCCCGGACAGGGTTCGAAACGTCGGAAT
>NW_027467747.1:200000-202500 GCF_046742065.1 Oratosquilla oratoria
AGGATGGTAACGAATAGAACTGCAAAGGTAATTATTAAACTCTATCTAGCGATAGTTAGACCCATCCTTGACTATGCGGTACAGTTTTGATCTCCGTCCTACATAATGGACATCAATTCACTAGAATCAGTACAGAGAAGAATGACCAAAATGATACATGGACTCAGAAATTTGCCTTACGAAGAGAGGCTTAGGCACCTTAACTTAAATTCTCTGAAAAGACGCAGAGTTCAGGGTGATCTAATAGAGTTGTTCAAGTGGATCAAAGGCTTTAACAAGGGTGATGCAAGCAAAGTCATCATATTAAAACAACAGAGCAGGACTCGCAGTAATGGTTATAAACTGGACAAATTTAGATTTAAGAAGGAAATAAGCAAGAATTGGTTTACTAATAGGGTGATCGACGACTGCAATAAACTTAGCAACTATGTAGTAAGGGCTGAAACGATCAGTTGTTTTAAGAAACGATTGGACAACTTTATGGATAGGGATGACAGGTGGTGATGGATACGGAGCTGCCTAGTGTAGGCCTTATGGTCTCTTACGGTCTTCTTCATTCTTATATTTTTGTTCTTATACTCTTATTTCCTTTGATGTTTTAATGTTCCTTGAATTTCCTAATGGCTGACCCCCGAGAATTTCGAATGCAATAAAAACTAAATATTACCTTACAAGGAATTATATAAAAGAACTTAACGCGACTAGAAATACATCTATGATATGGATATGATAAAAAATTGTTCTAGGATTCAAAATAGAAAAAAAAAACTAGAGGACCACAAGAGTGGTTTCTCCAAATAAGAAAGCTGAAAACCGTAATGGAAAAAAATACTTAGAGAAATGCTAGCGAACATAATTTAGAAACACCCCTGTCTAGTAAATAACACTGGTCTTAAACGCCTATACTCTTGTAGTACTTCATCGAAATTTATGAAACAGTCAACACGACTTGTGATGATGTGAGCTGTTGATTTGCTAAATCTTGACATTCGAAAAGGTTTTGATTCTGTATCATGATATGCAGTAATGATCCTTTTGTTTTCATACTCGTTATCAACAGAAAGGTCTTTCATTGTGGTCTGTGCGCTGCAAGGAGTCCGTTCAGCGTGTGGGAAGCGTCACGGGCCATTCTGCCAAATCAACCTTAGCACCTGCCTCTCTCTCTCTCTCTCTCTCTCTCTCTCTCTCTCTCTCTCTCTCTCTCTCTCTCTCTCTCTCTCTCTCTCTCTCTCTCTCTCTCTCTCTCTCTCTCTCTTAATTCCCATCTACTGTATGTGCTATTTTATTTTTTATTATTCCGTATATAGTAAAAAAGGAAGTTGTATAATAGTACAATGAATATCACATTTTAGGATTACAAGAACGATTACCTATCAACCGTCCCACCTGTCTCACCTGTGACACAACTCGGCGGTGTGGCAACATGGGAGGGAAAAAGCGCTGTTGCCACGTGTCATAGAATTCATTCAGATCGTTGTTATAATCCTAACAGGTGATGTTAATTGCACTATACAGTTTCATTTACTACATACAGAATATATAAAAGAATGAAATTGCACGTAGATGGGAAACAAGAGAGAGATGCATATACAGGTTGACATTCAAAAGTCCGGCAACCTCGGGACCTGAGGACTGCCGGATTTTTGAAAATGCCGGATTTTTTAAGTTTATAATTTTTCATAGTGTACCCCGTATATACTTAAAGAAAATTACCACCTGTACAGTCCTTTAATGGAAAAAATAAACACTAAGTGAAAAGCAAATGAAATTTTGTTTTTTACGAACTAAATAAGATACAGTAAAGATAGTTATACAGAATTTTAATTAAATTTTAATAAAACATCTAAAACTGATCCTCCGAAGAATTTTAATTATACTAAATAAAATACTCCGTACTGTGCTTTTTAGTAAAGAAGCTAAATAGTAATTTTTTAAATTAAATTTTAATTGAACTAAATAAAACTGATCCTCATAAGAATTTTAATCAAACTAAATAAAATACTCTGGACTGTACCCTGTACTTCTTGAGAAAAGAAGCTAAATAGCAGATGAGCTGTCGGGATCATCTTCATCATTACTGACAGTGACAACATCATCGGCAACAGGAACAGCTTCAATTGATGGAGGAACTGCTGATTATGGTGACAGCACATCTGATTGACATGAAGTTGATGGCAGTGGATTATCTAGTGTGGACACTGCTGCTGCTGCTGCTGCTGCTGCTGCTGCTTCCTGCTTCCTAGCTATATTCTTGAATATCTCGTGCAATGTCTGTTGCTTCATAAACTTGGTCTTTCTTTAATAAGTTTATCTTGGAGCAAGTAAACATTCATGATTTCTTGTTCACTTATAAAACTTCTTTGCTCTAGTCCAGCCAGCAGTTCAGTTGTCAACGCAATTAACCTGTCAATAGAGATTTTTTCTCTCACATCTTCCTCGTTTTCGTCACCGCTTTCATCTCTATCACCACCTATACAGGCATTTCCCTCTGGATCTTTAA
>NW_027467747.1:210000-230000 GCF_046742065.1 Oratosquilla oratoria
ATGAATCTCAAGATATCTGGGCTGTTTCGAACTGGGCAATGAGGACCTTCTGAATTTCGACTTCGACTGAAGAGAATCGGGCCCCACTCAAGAGACTCGGGACCCCCCACTGGACGGACACGGGGACCCCCACAGGAGCGGCTCGGGGCCCCACACAGGAGCGGCTTAGGAACTGCACAGGAGAGGTTCAGGGCTCCCACAGGAGCGGCTCGGGGCCCCTCACAGGAGCGGATCGGGGCCCCCAACAAGAGTGGATAAACTTGGGAGCCCTAAAAGGAGCCACTTGGGGGCCCCCACAGGAGCGAATCGGGAGCCCCCACGTGAGAGGATCAGGGCCCCACACAGTAGCGGATCGGGGCCCCCAACAAGAGCGGATCGGGGCCCCCAACAAGAGCGGATCGGGGCCCCCCACAAGAGTGACGCGGGGCCCCCAAATTGAGAGGCTCAGGGCCCCATAGGAGCGGCTCGGGGCCCCACACAGGAGCGGATCAGGGTCCTCAACAAGAGCGGATCAGGGCACCCCACAAGAGCGACGCGGGGCCCCCCAAATGAGCAAAGCGCGGCCCCTAATGGAGAAGCTCGGGGGCCCCCATATGAGAGACACGGAGGCCCACACATTAGCGACGCGGGGACCCCCACATGAGCCACTGCGGGACCCAACTGGATGGACTCGGGCCCCCCCCCTGGATGGATTAGGGGCCCCTACTGGATGGACTCGGGGGCCCCCACAGGAGCGACTCGGGGGCCCCCACAGGAGCGACGCGGGGGCCCCCACATGAGCGACGCGGGGCCCTCCAATAGAGCAAAGCGGGGCCCCTAATGGAGCAACTCGGGGCCCCTAATGGAACAACTCGGGGGCCCCTACATGAGCTACACGGGGGCCCCCATATTAGCGATGCGGGGGCCCCCACAGGAGCTACTCAGGGGCCCCAACTGGATGGACTCGGGGGCCCCCACTGGATTAATCGGGGGGCCCTACTGGATGGGCTCGGGGGCCCCTACATGAGCGACTCGGGGGCCCCCACAGGAACGACGCGGGGGCCCTCACAGGAGCAACGCGGGGGCCCCAACAGGAGCGACGTGGAGGCCCCACGGGAACGACGCTAGGGCCCCAACAGGAGCGACGCGGAGGCCCCCATAGGAGCGACGCGGGGGCCCCCATTGGATGGACTCGAGGGCCCCCATAGGAGCGACTCGGGGGCCTCGCAGAAGCGACTGGGAGGCCCCCACAGGAGCGACCCGGGGGCTACCATTGCAGCGACTCGGGGGCCCCCACATGAGCGACTGGGGGCACCCACAGAAGCGACGCTGGAGCACCCACAGGAGCGATGCGGGGGCCCCCGTTGGATGGACTCGAGGGGCCCCATAGGAGCGATTCGGGGGCCCTCGCAAAAGCGACTCGGGGGATCCCACTGGATGGACTCGGGGGCCTCCACAGGAGCGTCCCGGGGCCCCCATTGCAGCGACTCGGGGGCCCACATGTGAGAGACTCGGGGGCACCCACAGGAGCGACGCGGGGGCCCCCATTGGATGGACTCGAGGGACCCAACAGGAGAAACACGGGGGCCCCCACAGAAGCTTCTCGGGGGCCCCCACAGAAGCGACGCTGGGGACCCCACAGGAACGACGCGGGGGCCCCCGTTGGATGGACTCGAGGGTCCCCACAGGAGCGATTCGGGGGCCCTCGCAGAAGCGACTGGGAGGCCCCCACAGGAGCGACCCGGGGGCTACTATTGCAGCGACTCGGGGGCCCCTACATGAGCGACTCGGGGGCCCCACAGAAGCAACGTTGGTGCCCCCACTGGAGCGACGTGGGGGCCCCCGTTAGATGGACTCGAGGGCCCCCATAGGAGCGACTCGAGGGCCCTCGCAAAAGCGACTCGGGGGCCCCCACTGGAGCGACTCGGGGGCCCCCAGAGGAGCGACCCGGGGCCCCCATTGCAGCGACTCGGGGGCCCCCAGAGGAGCGACCCGGGGCCCCCATTGCAGCGACTCGGGAGCCCACATATGAGCGACTCGAGGGCACCCAAAGGAGCGACGCGGGGGCCCCCATTGGAAGGACTCAAGGGCCCCAACAGGAGAGATTCGGGGGCCCCCATTGGAGCGGACTTTAGGAGAACCATCTCTTCGATGCAATCAAGGAGGAACCTTCTACGGAGAAAGAGTGCAAACTGCCCTTTCTAGACACATTAATACACAGAGGCCATAACCATTTAACATTTTCGGTATACAGGAAACCCACCAATAGGGATGATTTTATTCACTTTTTCTCAGCCCACAGTATAAGAGTTAAAACCGGTGTCCTGATAGGTTTCTTCCTCAGAGCCTATCATATATGTAGCAAAGAGTTCCTTGAAGACGAATTAACATACATTAAAGACACATTCAAAAACTTGAGATACCCAGGAGGCCTAATAGATAAACAAAATACAAAGCGAAGAAAATCCACGAGAAATCAAACGCCCGATCCAACGTACCAAACGTCCAGGCATCCGGACCAATCGTCCATACAATGACGAAAGATGATGTCACGCCACATTTCATAACTGTACCTAATTCTGAGATCACCGAGGATATTGATAGGTATTTATTGAAAGGTGGGATAAAAATTGCTAAGGCTTCCTCTAATAAAATAGGAAAAATGTTTAAAGACCACACTGATAATCACAACCTCAGTGTGATTTATCGCATCCCATGTAGCGGCTGTCCCCTAGCATACTTCTTTTTGTTCCTCTTATTCTTCTTCTTCTTCTTCTTCTTCTTTTTGCTCCTTTTTTTCTTCTTCTTCTTCTTCTTCTTCTTCTTCTGATTTTTCTTTTCTCTTTCTTCTTTTTCTTATTCTTTCTCTTCTTCTTCTTCTTCTTCTTCTTCTTCTTCTGATTTTTCTTATTTTCTTCTTCTTCTTCTTTTTCTAATTCTTTTTCTTCTTTTTCTTCTTTTTAATGTTTTTCTCTTTCTTCTTTTTCTTCTTCTTCTTCTTCTTCTTCTTCTTCTTCTTCTTCTTAATGTTTTTCTCTTTCTTCTTCTTCTTAATCTTCTTTTTTTCTTCTTCTTCATATGGATGGCATCATGAGATGAGTAGCTTACATGGATGAGGACAAGGCAGAAGTTAGGTACACACTACAATGTAATCTATGGCCGATGGCTGGGATTGAGCTCGATACTAAGCTCAAGATGGAAACAACAACTGCAAGACGTAAAGTATCAGGGCTGAATGAAATAACTTAAGCTTATCCAGAATTTTTTGTACTTAAAGTAGTATCCTTTCTCCCTCTCTCTATCTCTTCCTCTCTACCAATGTATATATATATATATATATATATATATATATATATGTATATATATGTATATATATATGTATATATGTATATATATGTATATATATGTATATATGTATATATATATATATATATATATATATATATATATATATGTGTGTGTGTGTGTGTGTGTGTGTATGTGTGTGTATGTGTGGTCTTTTGGATCACATGTTGGACTCGTGATCGACAGCTATTTCCCTCCCGGAAGAGAGCTTAGAGCTCGTATGACCGATCTATGGGTAATGCTATAACCTTACACACACACACACACACACCCAACTCCCCGCCCACGAGAGTCAGATTAACGACCCGAAGCGCAGTGATACCGAAATGATTTCGGCCCTGGACAGGATTCGAACCGGGTACTGCGAGCACCACCGTACTTCACATTCTAGTGCTCTATCAACCGCGCCTCCGAGTCGCGCGAGCGCGCGCGCGTGTGTGTGTGTGTGTTTGTGTATTTAAGTATAACCCACTGTCGGAGAAACAAAGCAAATCAAACAGACGATCTGTATATTTCGACCACAATTGTGGTCATCTTCAGCAGATAAGTACAAAGGTTAGATGACATGAATATGTACAATAAGAATGGTACATATTAGGAACAAGGGGAGGTGGGTGAAGTCACATGACCGACGTGGGTGGACTCGAGATAGGTGACGACTACTGCTCGTATGACCGATCTATGGGTAATGCTATAACCTTACACACACACACACACACACCCAACTCCCCGCCCACGAGAGTCAGATTAACGACCCGAAGCGCAGTGATACCGAAATGATTTCGGCCCTGGACAGGATTCGAACCGGGTACTGCGAGCAGTAGTCGTCACTCAGGTCAGGTCAAACCGGGTAGCTGCTTCAGTTAGCGATATGGCGAGTGAATGTGTCACTGTGTTCAGCGCCGAAGAGGTACAATCTCTATTTAGTAGAATTGAAGCCTTGGAGGATGCTGTTAAGTGCCTTAAGGAGGAGAATCGAGTTCTCCGCTCGAAGGCCCATGATACGGAAGGCAATATTAGCGATGAGCATGGATGGAATACGGTGAGAAATAAGATGCGGAAAAGTGGAAAAAATTCCTCACCAGCCCCACTGAAATGCAAAAACTCGTTTCAAGTGCTGGCAAATCTGCAGGAAGAAGGAACTAATGAAATCCAAGAGAAGAAGAAAAGGGCAGACGCTGGATCCCTGCCCACAGGTAAGATTTTGGTAGTAGGAGACAGTCAAGTGAGGTATTTAGACAGGGTTTTCTGCGACAAAGATAGGAAGCATAGGACGCAGGTGTGTTTCCCCGGCGCGGGCATAGGTGATGTTAGAGATAGGATTGAAGAGTGTCTAGTAGGGGAAGGAAAGGACCCAGTAGTTTGCTTAAGTGCCGGAGGAAATGATATAGGTAAGGTAGGGAGTGAGGAATTATTTGCGCGGTACCGAGATGCGCTAGACAAGATCAGAAATAGGGGAGGTGTTCCTGTAGTATGTGGAATCCTTCCGAGGCGTAGAGTTGGAGGCATGTGGCATTCCAGGGCTATTGCAATGAATTGCAGGCTGGCAAAACATTGTAAGGCTAATGGATGGGCATTTGTCGACAACTGGTACCGCTTTTATGGTAAGAATCACCTATACACAAGGGACGGAGTGCACTTGTCTCCCAAAGGATTTCGGCTCCTTGCTGAATCCCTTGAGCGAGAAGTAGGCATCCTACAGGGTTTTTTCGGGTAGATTATGTGGGAGTAGGGGGGAAGTATCGGAATATAGTTTAGGAAATAGAAACAACTTAGAGGACTGTACAAAAAATCACCAAAGCAGGTGGAGGGAAGATAAACTTAAAGTTTACTATACAAATAGTAGGAGCATAATTAACAAAATTGATTTGCTGCGAGGTAAAGCATGCGTAGAAAATTTCGATATTATAGCCATTACTGAATCCTGGATCAATATGGCTGATAAACATTTCCTTCCGGAAATCGAAATAGAAGGATATAAGTTTTTTCATAAGGATAGGGTCGGCAGGAATGGGGGAGGTGTAGCACTTTTCGTTAAAAATACATTAAACTGTATTATCAACAATTCGATTAAGGAAGAGGACTGTACGGAATCTATTTGGGTAGAGATTATAGGCAAGAATAAGAAAGTTATTATTGGCGTCTTGTATAGACCTCCAAACCTTAGCATTGAGCAGACTGATTCCCTAATTCATGAAATTCACAGAGCGTCCCAGTACAAAAACGTTGTAATCATGGGAGATTTTAACTATAGAAACATTGACTGGGAAACTTTAATAGGAGATCATGAAGCGAAACAATTCCTAGATGTGGTGCAGGATAATTTCCTAAAACAAATGATTACCGATCCTACGAGGGGACAAAATACCCTGGACTTAATTCTAACAAATAATGAGCACCAAATTAGCAGCATAATAGTGGGCGATAGTCTAGGCTTTAGCGATCATCAAGAAATAAGATTTAATATTATTTGGGAAAAAATAAAAAGTACAAATAACGTTCAAGTACCAGACTTCAGGAAAGCAAACTTTGACAATATAAAAACCTATTTGAAATTGAATACGAAAAACAATCCGGACGTTTCAAACATTCTTGATTCTCGTTGCGGGGCTGATAATCAAAAGTGGGTCAAGGAGGATACGCGTACCTTGGGTCAGGTCTGGGTCAAAGAGAGAACTACGCATACCTTAAGTCAGGTCTGGGTCAAAGAGAGTGATGCGCGTGCCTTGGGTCAGGTCGATTCGGGGCGACGGCCCAAAAATCAGGTCAGTACTTTGGATGAGATGTATAGCAATCTGGCAGATCTAATTATTAATGCACAAAACACATTTATCCCCCTAAAGTCAATACGAAAAAATAGTAATACTCCCAAATGGATGACGGACAGATTGAAACATGAGATCGGAATTAAAAGAGGACTTTACGTAAAAATAAAAAACGGGGAATCACACCTTAGATCAAGATATAACGAAATGGCAAAGCTGGTTAAAAGGAATACACGTTCAGCGAAACGTAATTATGAAATCAAGGTTGCCAGTCAAGCAAAATCCAACCCAAAGGGTTTCTTTCACCTCTATAGAACAAAAAATAAAGAAAGAATAGGACCAATTAAAAACGACGAAAATGTCATGATAGAATCGGAAGAAAAAATGAGTGAGGAGTTTAACAATTATTTTCTATCGGTGTTTACTAATGAGAGGTTAGATAAAGTACCTGACTGTGATCCGATTTTCAGAGGGGATGAAGAAAATAGCCTAACTAATATCAGCATTAGTAAAGAAGAAGTTATCAAGCAGATTGACAGACTTAAAGCTACAAAATCTCCGGGTCCGGACGAAATTTTTCCAAGAATGCTTAAGGAGTGTAGATTTGAAATCTGCGACCGGTTAACTGAAATATTCAATAAATCGGTAGACACTGGTTCTGTTCCAACTGCTTGGAGGCAGGCAAACGTTGTTCCTGTTTTTAAGAAGGGAGATAGATCGACCATATGCAACTACAGGCCAATCAGTTTGACGTCGGTTATAGGAAAGATGCTTGAATCAATAATAGTAAATAGACTCAGAGAACACATTGAAGGGCATAATTTAATTCGTGATTCACAGCATGGTTTCTCCAAAGGTAAGTCATGCGTGACTAATCTTCTATCCTTTTACACTAAGGTATATAAGGCGTCAGACAACAATGAAAATTACGATGTTATTTACCTTGACTTTAGCAAAGCGTTCGACAAAGTGCCACACCAGAGACTACTAAATAAAATCAAAGCCCATGGCATAGGAGGAAAAGTGTTAGAATGGATTAGAGCTTGGATTAGTAACAGAAAACAGCGGGTCACCATAAATGGAATAAAATCTAGGTGGGGCAATGTTACTAGCGGGGTCCCCCAGGGCTCGGTTTTGGGTCCCTTATTGTTCATTATGTATATAAACGACTTAGACGATGGGTTAAATAGTGATGTTAGTAAGTTCGCGGACGACACTAAAATAGGACGCCTAATTAGGTCAGGAGAAGACGCCCAGATTCTGCAGGATGATCTTAATAAACTGTTAACATGGTCGGTGAAATGGCAAATGAACTTCAATATCTCTAAGTGTAGCGTGTTAAACGTAGGGCTACACAACCCCGAAAATAGATACAACTTAGATGACACGTTTTTAGAAAAATCTGAGTGCGAGAGGGACTTGGGAGTTCTGGTGAGTCCGGACCTTAAAACCAGGAAGCAGTGCATTAGCGCCAGAAATAAAGCAAACAGATCATTAGGCTTCATTGCTAGGACGGTAACAAATAGAAGTGCAGAGGTAATTATTAAACTCTATCTAGCAATAGTTAGACCCATCCTGGACTATGCGGTACAGTTTTGGTCTCCGTCCTACAAAATGGACATAAATTCACTAGAATCAGTACAGAGAAGAATGACCAAAATGATACAAGGACTCGGAAATTTGCCTTACGAAGAGAGGCTTAGGCACCTAAACTTACACTCTCTGGAAAGACGCAGAGTGCGGGGTGATCTAATAGAAGTGTTCAAGTGGATCAAAGGCTATAACAAGGGTGATGCAAACAAGGTCATCATAATAAAACAACAGGGCAGGACTCGCAGTAATGGGTATAAACTGGACAAATTTAGATTTAAGAAGGAAATAGGCAAGAATTGGTTTACAAATAGGGTGGTCGATGAATGGAATAAACTTAGTAACCACGTAGTAAGCGCTGAAACTATCAGTTGTTTTAAAAAACGATTAGACAACTTTATGGATGGGGACGACAGGTGGTGATGGATACGGAGCTGCCTAGTGTAGGCCTTATGGTCTTTTGCAGTCTCCTTTATTTCTTATGTTCTTATGTTCTTATAAGTTGTGATGCAATCTGGTGACCATTGGCCTTCGGAAGTATTAAAATTTGGCAGGTTTTTGATAAAGAAACATTCAACTATTTCTCTCCTAAAACTAAAGTTGGAGAAAGATAGTTGAATCTTTTCAACAGATCGTCTGTTTCCTTTGTTTTGTTTCTCCGACAGTGGGTAATACTTAAAACATTTTGCAAATGTGCAACTAACAATACATTTATCAGTCTTTTCCTTTTTTCCCCGTCTGTATGTTTTCATTATCTGTTTGCATACCTTCCTTTCTGCTTGTTTGTTTACCTGCCTGTCTTATCTGTCTGCCTCTTTCTAGCATATCTCTCTCTCTCTTTGCCTGTTTATGTCCGTCTCTTTAGAAACACGAAGATATAAGACCACTTCTAGATATCACTGATAAAAGAGACAGCTAATGTATTTTCATATCTGCATTGTCTAAAGAATTACACGAATATAGTTTATCCTCTTTGCTTGTTTTACATTTCGAAATCATCATCCTTTTCAGAGGATTACAGAGGCGGAGCATGCCGACAGGAGACCTTTTGATCCATATCTTGGTCGGATGCAAAAAAAAAAAAAAAGAAAAAAAAAATCATATGAATAATAAATTAAAACTATAATAATGTAAAAATAACAAATAGAATACAAATAAATGCATAGGTATAGTTGAATAACAAACAAACAGGTAAATAGTAAATGATTATAAATTGACATATAACTAATAATAAATGAAAATCAGACAGACAAATTATAACAAAACAAAAACAAATAATATAACATAAATTATAATCATTACAGCATCTTACTTAGGTATTTATCTAAATGATTCTTAAAGCTTCGAACTGAACTACATTGCACTACCTGTGTAGGAAGTTTATTCCATTCATTAACTACATGGTTGGCAAAGTTGTTTCTACCTACTTCCAAATTGAATCTATTTCCGGACAGTTTGAGACCATTGTTTCTTGTCTGATTCTCATTCAATGTGAAAATTTGGTCACTTTTGATGCTGCCAGTTCCCTTTAAAATCTTAAAGACCTGTATCAAGTCACCTCTGAGTCTACGCTTTTTTAGGGAAAACAGATTCATGTGCTTAAGACGATTTTCGTATGATTTATTTTTGATATTTGGAATCAGTTTTATGGCTCGCCGTTGTACTTTTTCCAGTCTGTCAATGTCTTTAATGAGATTCGGTGACCATACGGAAACAGCATATTCCAAATGTGGACGAACTAACGATTTATATAGCTTGTTAATGAATGATGGACTTTTGAAATCAAAAGATCGCGCAATGAGTCCTAGAATCTTATTTGCTTTCTCAGAGGCTGAAATACACTGCTTGGATGATTTGAGGTCGTTACTGATAATTACGCCGAGATCTTTTTCACTATCCACTTTTGTTAACGAATTTCCAAATAACTTGTAATCGTACTTACTGTTATTTTTACCTATGTGCATTACCTTGCATTTACTTGTGTTAAGTTTCATTAGCCACTTTTCAGACCATTGCTGTAATTGATCTAAATCTTCTTGAATATCTAATTGGTTTGAGTGATCATTTGGCACTCCGCACAGTTTTGTATCATCAAAAAATTTGGAAACAGTAGAGTTTAGTCCATGGTCTATATCATTTATATATACTATGAATAGAAGCGGCCCAAGAACGGAACCCTGAGGAACTCCACTTGCAACACTTTTCCATCCAGAAGTTTTTCCATTTAAAACAACTCTCTGTTTTCGACCTTTCAACCAATTACTAGTCCAACCTAATAGGCTACCACTTATTCCATGCAAAGCTAATTTAGTAAGTAGTCTTTCGTGTGGGACGGTATGAAAAGCTTTTTCAAAGTCTAGATATATTAAATCTATATTGTTTCTTTTGTCATAATTCGAGATAACTGTGTTGTAGAATTCGAGTAAGTTAGTCACGCAAGAAAGTTTCCGTCTGAAGCCATGCTGGCTATCATTTATCAAACGGTTACTTTCTAAATGATATTCGATATCATCTCTGATGATAGTTTCCATTATTTTTCCTACGATCGAAGTCAAACTTATAGGCCTATAGTTATTTGGTTTCTTTTTGTCACCTTTTTTGAATATGGGAGTAACGTTAGCTAGCTTCCATTCTCTTGGGACATCTCCGGATATGATGGATTTCTTGAAAATAATTTCTAATGGAACAACAATCTCATTTTTCATTTCCTTTAAGATTCTTGGATGCCAACCGTCAGGCCCTGGTGTTTTATTAACTTTGAGTTTGTCTATACACCTTTTATTTTTTTCTTTTGTTATATTTACCGTAGTGAGTAAGTTTACCCCAGACTTTTCACAGGTTTCAGTTTGGAATTCACTTTGAGGTGTTTCGTTTACGAATACCGAGCTAAAATAATTGTTTAAGATATTACACATTCCTTCATTTGAATATTCAAGTTGACCGTCAGCAGATAATAGTGGACCAATGTGATTTCTAACAACCTTTTTATCTCTAATGTAACTATAGAATTCTTTGGGTTTCTCTTTGGATTTATCAGCGATTTTTTTAAATCTCTCTGTATTGATACATAACTTCCATAGTCATTAGATGCACCCGAGCACTTATATTTCTTATAAGCCTGTCTCTTTTTAGCAATACTTTTTTCAGTTTCTTTGTCAAGCAATACTTTTTTCTTTCTCCTTTTCAAATATTTAAGAACATGAACTGGTCTTATGTTATTTGTTTTGTTGTCTTTTAATTTCATAAGATTTGTTTGTTTATTCATTTAATTATTTTATTATCATTATTATTTTTTATTTTTGTTATTATTATTATTATTATTATTATTATTATTATCATTAATTATCTTATTATTATTATTATACCTCGGATCTTATGTAGCGAAGGATGGAGATCTTGAAAAAGAGGTTGACTACAGGATCAAGTTGGCGTGGAACAATTGGCGGAGAGTATCAGGTGTGCTATGTGACAAAAAGATTAGTGCCAGAGTGAAAGGAAAGGTGTACAAGACAGTAGTGAGACTAGCGTTGTTGTATGGAGCGGAGACATGGGCACTGAAAAAGGTACAAGAAAGGAAGCTGGACGTCGCAGAAATGAGGATGTTGAGGTGGATGTGTGGGGTGATGAGGTTGGATAGGATAAAGAATGATAGGATTCGCGGTACTGTGAAAGTAGTGGAGGCGTCGGCGAAAGCGCAGAAAAGGAGATTACATTGGTTCGGCCATGTGAAGAGAAGAGGTGAAGACTACGTGGGAAGGAGAATGATGGAGATGGAGGCACAGGGGAGATGCAGGCGAGGGAGACCCAAGCTGCGTTGGAAGGACAGACTGAGAGAGGACCTTAAGGAGAAACATCTGGAGGAGGAGCAGGTGATGGACCGAAACAGGTGGAAACGACTAGCGAGGAACGGCGACCCCATATGAAAATGGGAAACGTCAACAGGAAAAGAAGAAGAAGAAGAAGATTATTATTATTATCATCATATTTTTAGAAAAAAAAACAATAACAACAACAATCACCTGTTATCCTGTATGGCATATGGGGTGTTGAATAGATAAATCTGATGTAATCAACTATTCAAATAGTGTATTGTCACCCTACGGACCTGTGTCGCGCAGTTTTTGTGACTGGAAACGAGGAAGGCTATCAATACGTGTTTATGTCATACATTGCTTAGTTGTTCTTTACTCCTCCTCTCCTCCTCTCCTCCTCACCTCTTCTTCTCTCCTCCTCTCACAAACTCCTCCTCTCCTACTCTCCTCATATCCTCCAGTCCTTCTCTCCTCCTCTCCTTCTCTCCTCCTCTCCTTTTCTTCTCCTCTCTTCCTCTCTTCCTATCCTCCTCTACTCCTCTCTTAATCTTCTCCACTCCTCCTTCCCTCCTCTCCTCCTTTCCTCCTCTCCTCTTCTCCTCCTCTCCTCTTCTCCTCCTTTCCTCCATTAATCCTCTCTTCCCTTCCACCTCTACTCCTTTCTTCCTCTCCTCCTCTTCTCCACTTCTCCACTCCTTCTCTCCTCTTCTCTTCCTATTTGACCAGAGGTGCCCTTTTGCTTTCCATCCCTTCTGCCCGAATCTCTTTTATTTCCTTAGCGTATATGATGAAATGTCGCAGCTTTCTCCCTATTCTGATGCAAAACTTTTTCATGTACAATTCTCCAACAGTTTATCACTAATTATCTTATTTTTCACATTGATTTTTTGATCATTACACGCATACACACACACACACACACACACACACACACACACACACACACACACACACACACACACACACACACACACACACACACACACACACACACACACACACACACACATATATATATATATATATATATATATATACATATATATATATATATATATATATATATATATATATATATATATATATATACACGCAAACACACACACACATACACACACACTTATATACACACAATTTCCTTTGGGAGTCAATTACAGTGTACAGAAGTTCTTCAAAGGGAAGGAAGGGAACAGGTAGTGGATATGTTGAATATATAAGTGGACGTCTCGAAATTCTTGTCCCTTTTGATAGAGAGCAAGTATATCGTATGTGTGTGTGTGTATTTACCTAGTTGTATTTACCTAGTTGTATTTTGCGGGAAGGGGAGCTATGCTCGTGTTGTCCCGCCTTTGTATCTTGCAGTGTCTAGTTTGTTTTTAAACTCATGAATGGTTTTTGCGCATACTATTTCATTGTCCAGTTTGTTCCAAGTGTCCAAAACTCTATGAGGAAAACTGTTTTTCTTCAGTTCTCTTCTATAGCTATGTTTTTTTATTTTCTTTCCATGTCCTCTTGTGTTTCTTTTGTCCCAGTTAAGTAAATTCTCACTATCGAGTACCTCTGTGCCTTTCATGATTCTGTAGATGGTCAATAGGTCACCTCTCTCTCTTCTTTGCTCCAGTGTCGGTAACTCCAGTTTAGCCAATCTCTCTTCGTATGATAGGTTTGCAAGTGCAGGTGCCATTTTTGTAGCTGCTCTTTGGATTCTTTCTATTTTCTTTATATTCTTTTTGGTACTGGGGACCACAATGTCGCTGCATACTCTAATCTAGGCCTTATCAATGTAACCAATATTTTTTTCATCATGTCTTCGTCCAAGTATGTAAACGCCACTTTTATTGATCTTAGCAAGTTGTAAGTCTCCCCGACAATTTTGTTAATCTGTATATCATAGGACAAGTCGTTCGTGATAATTACTCCCAAATCTTTTTCGGATCCTACTTTCTTTACTTCTTTGGTTCCAATTGTATATTTTCCTGATATTCTGTTTTTGCTTTTTCCAAACTCCATTATGCTACACTTCTTCGTATTAAAGTCCACTTCCCATTTCTGACTCCAGTTCCATACCCTATTTAGGTCTTCTTGCAGTGCTTCACAGTCCTCATCAGTTTCTATTTTCCTTAGCAGTTTGGCGTCATCGGCAAAGAAGCTCATGTAGCAGTTCACGTCCTCATCCATGTCATTCATATAGATAGCAAACATTATTGGTGCCAGCACAGATCCTTGCGGTACTCCACTGATCACCTCTTTCCAGTCTGAATATTTTTCTCTGAGCACTACTCTCATCTTTCTACCAGTCAGAAAGTCCTCTATCCATTTTAGTAGGTTTCCCTGTATTCCTCCTATGTGTTCCAGTTTTTTTAGTAGTTTTCTGTGTGGTACTTTGTCAAAGGCTTTTTGCAAGTCTAGGAATGCACAATCAGCCCATCCATTTCTTTCTTGCACTATGTCTATTAGTCTTGAGTAAAAGCATATTAAGTTTGTGGAGCATGATCTTCCTTGTCTGAATCCGAATTGTCTTGGGTTTAATATGTCATTGTCTTCCAGATGTTTTACCCATCTATTCTTGATTATTTTCTCACAAATTTTGGCAATGGTGCTTGTTAGTGATACTGGCCTATAGTTGGTGGGTTCTTCTTTGTTTCCTCCTTTGTGTATTGGTACAATGTTAGCGTTTTTCCAGTCCTCGGGTATCTTTCCTTCTTTGAGTGAGCTGTTTATTAAGATGTGTATTTTGTCTGTTAGTTCTTCTTTGCACTCCTTTAGAATCCAATTTGCAATACCGTCCGGGCCATGTGATTTTCTGACATCCAGCCTTGATAAATGTTCTGATATTTCCTTTAGTGATGCTGTAAACTCATTCATGAGGGGAGATTTCTTGTTTTTGTCTATGTCACAATTCGGTATTTTCTCTCTGGTGAAAACAGATTTAAAGTGATTGTTCATGACTTCGGCCATCTCTAAATCTTCTGTGTATTCTATGTTTCCTTGGCATAGTTTCACCAATTCCTGTTTGTTTTTAAGTTTACCATTCACATACCGATAGAATAGTTTGGGTTGCTCTTTGCATTTGTCTATAATATCCTTCTCATGGTTCCTTTTCTCCTCTCTTCTCACATTAACATACTCATTTCTATAGTTAACATAAATTTGCCATTTGCTTTGTTTTTTGTCTTTTCTCCACTTTTTCCAAGCTTTGTCCCTTCTGTCTTTTGCCTCACTGCATCTTTTGTTGAACCAACATTTAATGTACTCTCTCTCTCGCTTTTGTCTTGGTACATGCCTGTTTACCCCTTCATTGTAGTTTTCCATCAATATATTCCATTTCTCTTCCACTGCTGTTTCTTCCCTGTAAAATATTTCCCAGTTTGCATTCCGGAAGAATGTCTTTAGTTTTGTAAAGTCTGTTTTGTTGTACCTCAGTCTTCCTTTCCTATGCTTTTCGTTCCTCTCTATGTCTATTTCTTCCTTTAGTATAGTTTCGATGAGTACATGGTCACTCTTTCCAATTGGTGTCTCATACTGGACTTTATGCACTATTTCAGGCTCTGTTGTAAATATTAGATCTAGTTTCGATGGCTCTTCATTATTTCTGTACCTTGTGTTTTCATGGACCCATTGGGTCATTGTGTACTCCATGGTCATATCTAGCAGTACATTGCCCCACGAGTCATCTCCTCCTTGCACTGTCATGCTGTCCCAACAAATTTCTTTGCAATTGAAGTCCCCCATAACTACCAGATTACCCTTACCCATTAATATCTCATTGAGTGATTTTCTTGTGTCATCTAGCATTTTTTTATGTTCAATTTCTTTCCAAGCGCTTGTTTTTGGAGGCACATAAGTCACCACAAACTTTCTACTTTTCATAATCTTGCCTTCGACTTTTATCATGATCAATTCAGCATTACCTTTGCCCTCTGCAATTTTTGTCACCTTTAGGTCTTTCTTGGCCAAGAACATGATTCCCCCTCCCTGTTTCTTGTCCCTGTTTTTTATCCAGTAGTTATATAAACCTTGTCCGATAACAGTGGATGGTATTTCACCTCTTAGTTTAGTCTCTACAATTCCCATTATGTCTGGTTTTGCTTCTAACAGATAATCATTGAGTTCGTTCAGTCCCGAACGTGTGTGTGTGTGTGTGTGTGTGTGTGTGTGTGTGAGTGTGTGTGTGCGTGCGTGTGTATGTGTGTGTGTGAATGTGTCTGTTTGTGTGTGTGTATTTAATTGTATTGACCTCCTTATAGTAGCCAGGATTTGCCCGCACTATTGCGTTTCTGTTGTTCATATCTCCAGCCATCTAAATTGTCCTCTAAATTGATTAATGACATAAGCCTGCATTATGTTTTCGAATTTTTTATACAAAAGATGAAGCCTCTATTTGGAAAGCTTTTGTTCTTAATGTCTTTTAAACATACTGTCTTCCTTGTTTATGTTTACATCAACAGATCCTGCCTATGTATTACATTTTCTCATTTATATCTCAATATCATATCACATTTCCCTCTTACTCTTTCCAAGTGGGAAGTTCCAGTTCTTCTCTATCCTCGTGTGTTTCATCAGACAGTTCTGAAATAATCTTGATTACCGCTCCTTTCAATCTCTCTCTATAATTTTTTTTTCGTTTACTTATTTTTTTCTTCTTTCTTAAAACACCATTTTGGTGTGGTGATTACATCTTTGCTCCATAGTCCTTAAGCGGATCAGACTTTCATCAATATTTCTTCCTAAATGTAAAGAAATGCCAATCTTACGCTCAACAGGTATAAAGTTATAGGTATAGGTATGAGTATAGGATGAGTATAAGTATAGGTACAAGTATAGGTATGAGTATAGATATAGGTATATGTATAGCTATAGGTATAGGTACAGGCATAGGTATACGTATATGTAAAGATATAGATATAAATATACCTTTAGGTATACACCTGATTATTGAAATAGACATAGACCTATATGTCTATTTATCTATCAATCTATATATATTTATGTATATACATATACACACACGTGCGCGCGCACACACACACACACACACACACACACACACACACACACACACACACACACACACACACACACACACACACACACACACACACACACACACACACACACACACACACACACATTTATATATATATATATATATATATATATATATATATATATATATATGTATATATATAGTATATAATATATCTATAATTATTATTATATATATATACATATATATACACATATATATATATATATATATATTAGTATATAATATATATAAATATCAGTACATAATATATATATATATATATATATATATATATATATATATATATATATAATATATATGTATATATATATATATATATATATATTAGTATATATTATATATACATTAGTATATAATATATATATATATATATATATATATATATATATATATATGTATATATTTAAAACTTTGTGAATTAGATTCTTTTTCATTTGTTCTTTTTTCAAGGTCTTCTCCCCTCTCACTGAGTTTGTTTTGCCTTTGCATTCCCCTTTCAGTCTCATATTTTTCTATTTGTTTCTTTTGGTCAAGTTTCAAGTTAAAGCATAGCAATCCTTTACTCGCATGGACGTATATTTTTTCTCCAAAGAATCTTCTGATTCCCACATTCAATCAATGTTTCTCTGTCTTCATCACAGTTTCCTCTTTCCTCTTCAGGTTAAATTATGTTTGTTGACTATCGAATCTCATTTTCTGGATTGCCAGGCTCTATCCAGGTACAAAATTCATCAGATCATGAATGAGCTTTATCGTCAATCGTATTTCGTTTATACTGTATTTATTCATAGTGTTTCCTTGTATATTTTATTAATTCTGTTATTATGTGAGTAAAGGAGGAGTATCTGGTGTTTAAATGCCAAGTTTCATGCGGTTAGCTGAAATAACTTTTCCTTCTGGTTCTGTATTTCATATAATAATTTCTCCTTATGTGGTTTTCTGTCATTTCCGTGATCTGAAGCCATGTTGGCAGGAAACTTGCTGTCTCAATATTAAGCATATTTTCTATGATATCTTACACTTGTTTATTTATTGGTTGGTTTCTGATTCTTTTAGTTTTGTTCTCAGTATCATTATTATTTTTTGCAGTTTAACCTCGTGGGTATTTTTTTCAGTCTGGTAATTGCTTATTTCTTTGGGGAAAAAAACCGCAGTAAAGAGATGAAGTCACAGAGATGGTTAAGGGAAGAATAAAGAGAGGTAATAGTTAAGGGACCGTCAGGTTGCTTTATAAGGGAGCATGTCCTATAACTTTTTGAATCTCTTTGATGAACTTAGGTATAATTACCATTTACATTTGTCTATAATTCCCCTGGGTATTGTATTCCTCACATGTATATATAAAGTGTAGTGAAGATATAATGAAGTTATAATGAAGTTTAATGAAGCTGTAATTAATCATATGGAAATCCTTCCACATAATTAAGCTTGGTATATATTGCAAGCTTAGATTCTGGGGAATATTTGTTATATTGTACATTTGACCAAACTTATACCTCTGATTTTTTGTGAATTTTCTTTTCTGAACATTTCAAAGATGCTGCAAAATTATATATACATATATATATATATATATATAACATACTCCGTATACCTAAGATAAGTGAAGCATATTACAAGATTTGTGTGCGTCAAGTGTATAATTACATATGCCTCTGGCTGCTTGTAATGAAAGAAAGTCAAGAAGTTTTTTTTTTCTGGAGTGTTTTTGTGTTACCAAGTCTTTACCCTTTTTGCTCTGTTTAGACGGACTCTTAATTATTAGGTATCATCAGTTTTCAGTATTAGAAAACTTTATCGACTCATTATTTCTGTTACCTTTACTTTCAAACGAAAAGAAAAAAGTGAAAGAATAAAATGACTTGATCCTGGAATAAAAAGAAAATAAACAAATAAATAAATAAATATGATTAATTCCTATTAAGGGTCCGTCAGGGGCAATTATTCGAAAAAATCTGGTACATGAACGAATTTTAGGAAAACATTTAAAAAGAATCTCTATGATGTTGGCAACACTCCTACAAAGTTATAGAGCTGTATTTCGTTTCTATCTTTTTATACAGAATAAAATAGATAAATTATTGGGAACCTCTGGCAACCCCATTGCGTATTAAATATTCTGTATATTGGAATAGCGTTAATTTTTTCTATAGCTATTTTGTTTTTTGCTACGGAATTGTGTTTATGGAGGTATTTAGCAACTCCTCCCACAAGCGTAGATCCAGAAATAGCACACATCAGGGCATCAGTACCCATCCAAACGTCAAAGTGAGGTCATGTTCTTTTGAAGCTCTCACCGTGCTTCATATTTTTGATTCCTCACTGTAATTTCTTGCGGTAATCATGGCAAGATTGACGAAAAGCCAGCGAGCAAGGAGGAAGAATGCAGTGAAGGCCCTTGCGTGCCAGATGAAGAAACGAGAAGGAAAAAAACAAACAAACGAAGAGGACAGCATCCAACAATGTTGGTTATAAAGAAGGATTTGTTGTTCCTCTTCTTGAAGAACCCTACACCCATATTCATAAGTCTGCCCTCGAAAGAAGAGACAAGAAACGAGAGGAGAATAAAAGTGAAAAGTAAAAGTGGTAAAGTGACCAAAAGCGGGGACTATGGGGCTGGGGCCTTTTAAAAATGTCGCGCAAAATTTAAATGCCTTCTCATGTACATTTAATGTTTTTGTTCTTTTTGTTGTTATTTCTTCGGTTGTTCTTGATGGATTTTTGTCATTTTTGTTTCATTTGAAAGATAAAATTATGCTCTTTATTTCCTATATTAAAAAATAAAAGAAATTTTATTTTTATTTTTTTCTATTTATGAAACCTGAATTTTGCAGCATCTTTGAAATGTTCAGAAAAGAAAATTCACAAAAAATCAGAGGTATAAGTTTGGTCAAATGTACAATATAACAAATATTCCCCAGAATCTAAGCTTGCAATATATACCAAGCTTAATTATGTGGAAGGATTTCCATATGATTAATTACAGCTTCATTAAACTTCATTATAACTTCATTATATCTTCACTACACTTTATATATACATGTGAGGAATACAATAACCAGGGGAATTATAGACAAATGTAAATGGTAATTATACCTAAGTTCATCAAAGAGATTCAAAAAGTTATAGGACATGCTCCCTTATAAAGCAACCTGACGGTCCCTTAACTATTACCTCTCTTTATTCTTCCCTTAACCATCTCTGTGACTTCATCTCTTTACTGCGGTTTTTTTCCCCAAAGAAATAAGCAATTACCAGACTGAAAAAAATACCCACGAGGTTAAACTGCAAAAAATAATAATGATACTGAGAACAAAACTAAAAGAATCAGAAACCAACCAATAAATAAACAAGTGTAAGATATCATAGAAAATATGCTTAATATTGGGACAGCAAGTTTCCTGCCAACATGGCTTCAGATCACGGAAATGACAGAAAACCACATAAGGAGAAATTATT
>NW_027467747.1:232500-237500 GCF_046742065.1 Oratosquilla oratoria
GAAGAGAGGAGAAGAAAAGGAGAGGAGGAGAGAAGGAGAGGAGGAGAGAAGGACTGGAGGATATGAGGAGAGTAGGAGAGGAGGAGTTTGTGAGAGGAGGAGAGAAGAAGAGGTGAGGAGGAGAGGAGGAGAGGAGGAGTAAAGAACAACTAAGCAATGTATGACATAAACACGTATTGATAGCCTTCCTCGTTTCCAGTCACAAAAACTGCGCGACACAGGTCCGTAGGGTGACAATACACTATTTGAATAGTTGATTACATCAGATTTATCTATTCAACACCCCATATGCCATACAGGATAACAGGTGATTGTTGTTGTTATTGTTTTTTTTTTCTAAAAATATGATGATAATAATAATAATCTTCTTCTTCTTCTTCTTTTCCTGTTGACGTTTCCCATTTTCATATGGGGTCGCCGTTCCTCGCTAGTCGTTTCCACCTGTTTCGGTCCATCACCTGCTCCTCCTCCAGATGTTTCTCCTTAAGGTCCTCTCTCAGTCTGTCCTTCCAACGCAGCTTGGGTCTCCCTCGCCTGCATCTCCCCTGTGCCTCCATCTCCATCATTCTCCTTCCCACGTAGTCTTCACCTCTTCTCTTCACATGGCCGAACCAATGTAATCTCCTTTTCTGCGCTTTCGCCGACGCCTCCACTACTTTCACAGTACCGCGAATCCTATCATTCTTTATCCTATCCAACCTCGTCACCCCACACATCCACCTCAACATCCTCATTTCTGCGACGTCCAGCTTCCTTTCTTGTACCTTTTTCAGTGCCCATGTCTCCGCTCCATACAACAACGCTAGTCTCACTACTGTCTTGTACACCTTTCCTTTCACTCTGGCACTAATCTTTTTGTCACATAGCACACCTGATACTCTCCGCCAATTGTTCCACGCCAACTTGATCCTGTAGTCAACCTCTTTTTCAAGATCTCCATCCTTCGCTACATAAGATCCGAGGTATAATAATAATAATAAAATAATTAATGATAATAATAATAATAATAATAATAATAATAATAACAAAAATAAAAAATAATAATGATAATAAAATAATTAAATGAATAAACAAACAAATCTTATGAAATTAAAAGACAACAAAACAAATAACATAAGACCAGTTCATGTTCTTAAATATTTGAAAAGGAGAAAGAAAAAAGTATTGCTTGACAAAGAAACTGAAAAAAGTATTGCTAAAAAGAGACAGGCTTATAAGAAATATAAGTGCTCGGGTGCATCTAATGACTATGGAAGTTATGTATCAATACAGAGAGATTTAAAAAAATCGCTGATAAATCCAAAGAGAAACCCAAAGAATTCTATAGTTACATTAGAGATAAAAAGGTTGTTAGAAATCACATTGGTCCACTATTATCTGCTGACGGTCAACTTGAATATTCAAATGAAGGAATGTGTAATATCTTAAACAATTATTTTAGCTCGGTATTCGTAAACGAAACACCTCAAAGTGAATTCCAAACTGAAACCTGTGAAAAGTCTGGGGTAAACTTACTCACTACGGTAAATATAACAAAAGAAAAAAATAAAAGGTGTATAGACAAACTCAAAGTTAATAAAACACCAGGGCCTGACGGTTGGCATCCAAGAATCTTAAAGGAAATGAAAAATGAGATTGTTGTTCCATTAGAAATTATTTTCAAGAAATCCATCATATCCGGAGATGTCCCAAGAGAATGGAAGCTAGCTAACGTTACTCCCATATTCAAAAAAGGTGACAAAAAGAAACCAAATAACTATAGGCCTATAAGTTTGACTTCGATCGTAGGAAAAATAATGGAAACTATCATCAGAGATGATATCGAATATCATTTAGAAAGTAACCGTTTGATAAATGATAGCCAGCATGGCTTCAGACGGAAACTTTCTTGCGTGACTAACTTACTCGAATTCTACAACACAGTTATCTCGAATTATGACAAAAGAAACAATATAGATTTAATATATCTAGACTTTGAAAAAGCTTTTCATACCGTCCCACACGAAAGACTACTTACTAAATTAGCTTTGCATGGAATAAGTGGTAGCCTATTAGGTTGGACTAGTAATTGGTTGAAAGGTCGAAAACAGAGAGTTGTTTTAAATGGAAAAACTTCTGGATGGAAAAGTGTTGCAAGTGGAGTTCCTCAGGGTTCCGTTCTTGGGCCGCTTCTATTCATAGTATATATAAATGATATAGACCATGGACTAAACTCTACTGTTTCCAAATTTTTTGATGATACAAAACTGTGCGGAGTGCCAAATGATCACTCAAACCAATTAGATATTCAAGAAGATTTAGATCAATTACAGCAATGGTCTGAAAAGTGGCTAATGAAACTTAACACAAGTAAATGCAAGGTAATGCACATAGGTAAAAATAACAGTAAGTACGATTACAAGTTATTTGGAAATTCGTTAACAAAAGTGGATAGTGAAAAAGATCTCGGCGTAATTATCAGTAACGACCTCAAATCATCCAAGCAGTGTATTTCAGCCTCTGAGAAAGCAAATAAGATTCTAGGACTCATTGCGCGATCTTTTGATTTCAAAAGTCCATCATTCATTAACAAGCTATATAAATCGTTAGTTCGTCCACATTTGGAATATGCTGTTTCCGTATGGTCACCGAATCTCATTAAAGACATTGACAGACTGGAAAAAGTACAACGGCGAGCCATAAAACTGATTCCAAATATCAAAAATAAATCATACGAAAATCGTCTTAAGCACATGAATCTGTTTTCCCTAAAAAAGCGTAGACTCAGAGGTGACTTGATACAGGTCTTTAAGATTTTAAAGGGAACTGGCAGCATCAAAAGTGACCAAATTTTCACATTGAATGAGAATCAGACAAGAAACAATGGTCTCAAACTGTCCGGAAATAGATTCAATTTGGAAGTAGGTAGAAACAACTTTGCCAACCATGTAGTTAATGAATGGAATAAACTTCCTACACAGGTAGTGCAATGTAGTTCAGTTCGAAGCTTTAAGAATCATTTAGATAAATACCTAAGTAAGATGCTGTAATGATTATAATTTATGTTATATTATTTGTTTTTGTTTTGTTATAATTTGTCTGTCTGATTTTCATTTATTATTAGTTATATGTCAATTTATAATCATTTACTATTTACCTGTTTGTTTGTTATTCAACTATACCTATGCATTTATTTGTATTCTATTTGTTATTTTTACATTATTATAGTTTTAATTTATTATTCATATGATTTTTTTTTTTTTTTTTTTTTTTTTTTGCATCCGACCAAGATATGGATCAAAAGGTCTCCTGTCGGCATGCTCCGCCTCTGTAATCCTCTGAAAAGGATGATGATTTCGAAATGTAAAACAAGCAAAGAGGATAAACTATATTCGTGTAATTCTTTAGACAATGCAGATATGAAAATACATTAGCTGTCTCTTTTATCAGTGATATCTAGAAGTGGTCTTATATCTTCGTGTTTCTAAAGAGACGGACATAAACAGGCAAAGAGAGAGAGAGATATGCTAGAAAGAGGCAGACAGATAAGACAGGCAGGTAAACAAACAAGCAGAAAGGAAGGTATGCAAACAGATAATGAAAACATACAGACGGGGAAAAAAGGAAAAGACTGATAAATGTATTGTTAGTTGCACATTTGCAAAATGTTTTAAGTATTACCCACTGTCGGAGAAACAAAACAAAGGAAACAGACGATCTGTTGAAAAGATTCAACTATCTTTCTCCAACTTTAGTTTTAGGAGAGAAATAGTTGAATGTTTCTTTATCAAAAACCTGCCAAATTTTAATACTTCCGAAGGCCAATGGTCACCAGATTGCATCACAACTTATGCTGTTAATAGAGTGTTGCCACCTATCTCGAGTCCGCCCACGTCGGTCATGTGACTTCACCCACCTCCCCTTGTTCCTAATATGTACCATTCTTATTGTACATATTCATGTCATCTAACCTTTGTACTTATCTGCTGAAGATGACCACAATTGTGGTCGAAATATACAGATCGTCTGTTTGATTTGCTTTGTTTCTCCGACAGTGGGTTATACTTAAATACACAAACACACACACACACACGCGCGCGCGCTCGCGCGACTCGGAGGCGCGGTTGATAGAGCACTAGAATGTGAAGTACGGTGGTGCTCGCAGTACCCGGTTCGAATCCTGTCCAGGGCCGAAATCATTTCGGTATCACTGCGCTTCGGGTCGTTAATCTGACTCTCGTGGGCGGGGAGTTGGGTGTGTGTGTGTGTGTGTGTAAGGTTATAGCATTACCCATAGATCGGTCATACGAGCTCTAAGCTCTCTTCCGGGAGGGAAATAGCTGTCGATCACGAGTCCAACATGTGATCCAAAAGACCACACATACACACACATACACACACACACACACACACACACATATATATATATATATATATATATATATATATATATACACATATATATACATATATACATATATATATACATATATATATATATATATATATATATATATATATATATATATATATATATATATATATACATTGGTAGAGAGGAAGAGATAGAGAGAGGGAGAAAGGATACTACTTTAAGTACAAAAAATTCTGGATAAGCTTAAGTTATTTCATTCAGCCCTGATACTTTACGTCTTGCAGTTGTTGTTTCCATCTTGAGCTTAGTATCGAGCTCAATCCCAGCCATCGGCCATAGATTACATTGTAGTGTGTACCTAACTTCTGCCTTGTCCTCATCCATGTAAGCTACTCATCTCATGATGCCATCCATATGAAGAAGAAGAAAAAAAGAAGATTAAAAAGAAGAAGAAAGAGAAAAACATTAAGAAGAAGAAGAAGAAGAAGAAGAAGAAGAAGAAAAAGAAGAAAGAGAAAAACATTAAAAAGAAGAAAAAGAATTAGAAAAAAAAGAAGAAGAAGAAAATAAGAAAAATCAGAAGAAGAAGAAGAAAAAGAAGAAGAAGAGAAAGAATAAGAAAAAGAAGAAAGAGAAAAGAAAAATC
>NW_027467747.1:247500-265000 GCF_046742065.1 Oratosquilla oratoria
TGTTTTATCACACACGAATCAAACTATATCAGAACTTTGATATTATCAGATCATTAAAGTTATGTTTCCTACATCTATGTCGTGTTAACTTGGGTCTTATATTTTTTGTATTAATTTTAAGATTTTTTTTCTTCAAAAATTATAGTTTTAGTTTATCTAAAAAATTGAACGCGCATTATCACTAATGCTTTCAAATTAATTATTAGCGATTTAAACTGAAAAATAGGAATTTCCCATAAAAAAATTCTGACACTTTGTGATAGTTTAACTGCTTGTAAGTATATCAAGAAACACAACCTGACACTCATTCCTTTGATTGCAAGTGTACTTACTGTACCTTTCATGCAGTCGATACCTTAGTGGTTTTGCTGACATTCCTACAAACCAGAGTCGTTCAGCATTTTAGTAAGATTGGAGAAAAAAATAAATAAAAAATAAAAATAAAAATGTATTATCCCTGCACTCAATCACCTTTATGCCCTTTCTTTACCACCTCTTTGACTTCACCTCTCCGATACGATATCGTCCCCGAGGGCAGAATCCATGTGTATTGCTGACATTACTTCTTTCTTATGTCTATATTCGTCTCACGCACATTACAGCTTATTGGAAGATTGTGTCGCACTGTACATTACATTTTCTAACGTAGGAATGGTCTTTTCCCTTCGGGTTGTCCACAACATATAAAACCACTTAGCAGCCTTCAATTAATTATCCATTCGTTATACATACAGCTATTTTTTCCTTCTCTCGTTTCGTCTTTTATTTCATTTCTTTGCGTTGAATTCTGCATCATCACAGTCACTTTTGTCCACTTGCCTTCACTGCTTTTATACAATTAACCTTACACGGTCAGACTGATTCAAGACACGTCAGGGAAGCAGCTTTCGTAGGATATTTTAAATGGATGAACCAATCCTCTGCTATTCTGCTATATCTATCATTCTCTGCAATTTCCTCCATTTGTTCTGTCTACAGCCAGGCGATTTTGTGCAGTTAAGGATAGGTCCCTTGATAGCGAAAAGGTAGACCAACTCATGTTTTCTGTGCGGAAAGGTCACAGGGAGAGGTAGACCTTTTGTAGTATTCAAGCAGACAATGTCCGAGGCATAGGATCAAGATTGTGAAGGGTCACATAAATTACACTCTCGGTCCCCCTTCCTCCTTACACCGTTTTGACAGTTCCTAATATGTTTTTCTCTTCCTCTCTCTCTCTCTCTTTATCTATCTGTCTACCTCTTTCTCTCTCTCTCTCTCTCTATCTATCTCGTCCTATATTTTTTATTTTTCCTTTTGTCTCCCTTGTTTTAATAATCTCTCGCTTTTCATCGATTACCCTCACTGTTCTTATGCCACACAACTCTATTCAACGAGATTTTTACTTCAGTCTGTCTAAAGGCGGTGAAATAGTGTTGAATATGCCAATCAAATGTCTCAAATGAAAAATTGAACACTGCTTAAGACCAGGCATTCTTATTCGTGTTTGGAGAGACCTTGTGGCCAAAGAAGGGAAAGGGATATTGTTAAACAACCCTTGTTTGCTAGATGTTTAGTTTCATGATTAAATTTTTATTATATTCAGCCGTTCATCTAAGTCTAGAGGATTGAAAGAATTGTAACTAGAAATATATATATATATATAAATATATATATGTATATAATATATATATATATATATATATATATATATGTATATAATATATATATATATATATATATATATGTATATATATATATTTTTTTTTTCTTAGATAAGTTTCGTGGCTGGGATAAAAGATTAATCTTCTAAACCCCCCTTAAAAAAAAAAAAATCTTTTAAAGTATTATTTCATTAATATAAAGAAAAACCTTATTGCCAGAAAGGGTTTAACATGTAACCCAAGAAAAATCTTTAAGAAATTATGTTCTTTGTGTTTTTATTCAATTTCAGAGAGGCCTCGAGGTTGGAAAAAAGAATCTGTAACCCAAAAATCTCTTTATTTATTATCTTTTTTTTTTAATCTTTGTCGCAATAGCAAAGGAGCAGAACTGGGCTGAAGACCTGAAGTTTTTCTTGCCTCCATCAATCCCTTTTCTTCTATTTCTTCTTTCATCCCTCACCTGTTCTCCCCTTCTTTTACATGTTCACGTTTTCATCCTCTCCCTCCCTCCTACTTCTTCTTTCTCGTTCCTCCTCATCTTACTTTGCTATCCCATTTCCTCTCCCCTCTTTTACCCTTTCCCTTACCTTTCCTCCTCCTTCTCCTCTTCCTCCTCCTTCTCCTCTTCCTCCTCCTTCTTTTCCTCCTCCTTCTCCTCTTCCTCCTCCTTCTCCTCTTCCTCCTCCTTCTCCTCTTCCTCCTCCTTTTCCTCTTCCTCCTCCTTCTGCTCTTCCTCCTCCTGCTCCTCTTCCTCCTCCTTCTTCTCTCCCTCCTCCTTCTCCTCTTCCTCCTCCTTCTCCTCTTCCTCTTATCACTCTTTCTTTCTCTTCACTCCCACTCACATCCTTAACCTCCTCCTCCTTCGTCCCGTCCCTCTTGACCTTTTTCATTCTTCTTCTCTTTTTCCTGCTTCCTATCTTAAATAAGCTATTGACATAAAAAAGATATACGACCAATATACAACCAATATTGTAGAGACTTTAATGATAACCCATACGGACCAGAGTCACCAAGGAGCCTTTCATGACTGGAGGCTAATTTCCAGTCAAAAGCAAAATGCCGATCAATTTTAACTTTTACGTTTCTTTTTTTCCCTCCTTAACTTTCTCCTTTTACCAACTCGTGGACTCCATCTCTTCGGCACGATATTGTCCCCACTGATAAATGCGATGGTTATCTTTGAAATATTCCATTTACTCCACCCCAACTCTTCCATCTCCATTCTCCTCTACATCTCACCTCTCCTCCTCTCCTTCCTCATCTTCTCTTCCCTTTCTTAGCCCCTCCTCTCCTTTTCTCTTCCTTTACTCCTTCACCCTTTTTAGTTCTCTACCTCATTCCCATTAAATCTGATTTACTTTCCTTGTATGTTGCTTTTTTGTTTTGATTTCCTCGTTCCCATTTTCTCCTAAGCTGTTTTTCTTTGTACCTCTGTTCTAAGGTGTCATGTTCTTTGTTCGTTTTCTTTTCATTTCCTTCATAATTTTCCTGTTTTTTTTTCTTCACTCTTGTTACATTTCTTTCACGTTTTTTAAATTTAACCTCGATATTTCTTCCACGAAATTCTTATTTATTATGGTCTTCTTTATATATTTTGTTCGTTTAACAGAATTCGTTACGAATTGCCTTAATTCTTCACGTCCTAACGCTATCGCTATCCCACGCTATCGAGTTGCGGCAGAGATTTTATTTACCAATTTCCTTATTAATTCATTTATTTGTTTAATATAATTTATCACATTCATTTATTTACTCATTTATCGATTTGTTTATTTGTGTATTATTAATCTATTTATTATTTATTTATTCAAATATTCATTTATTTATTTACGTATTTATTTATCATTTAATCAATTATTTTATACAATTATCTATTTATCTATTTATTCATTAATTATTTGCCTCATTACTTATCTATTAACTTGTTTATTTATATATTTATCAACTCATTTATCTATGTTTGTTTATTAGTTAATTAATTTATCTATTTATTTGTCTTTACGCTTGTTTAATTACTTAGTTATTTCTTGATTTATCTATTTATTTATTAATTTATTTATTCGTCTTTCTGTTCTTTTATTTTCTTATTCATTCATCAATTTCCTACTTATTCGTTCATTTACATAGTTATTTGTTTATTTATTTATCTATCTATAAAAAGTTATTTGTTCGTTTGCTTATTCATTTATTAATATATTGTTCATTATTTTATTCAATTATTTATCTAATAACTCATTTGACTTATTATTCTATTATTTATCTATTCATATATTTACTTATCTTCTTAATTATCTAATTATTAAATTATCTATTCATTTATCTATTTATTCGTTTACTTATTTTCTAACATGATTATTAGTCTATTCTTCTACTCATTTACTTACATATGATATATTCATTCATTCTATGATTTTCATAATTTAAGGTTTTCTGTTTGTGCTGTCTCACATCATTCTGTTCTCGCTGTTCTGTTCTTCATCATTTTTCTCTTAACATTTATCTTCATTTTTTCTTCTCGCATTTATTCGTTCTCCTCTTCCCCAACTTCCTCCTAAACTGTTTGTCCTACTCTTATTTCACCTCTTTTTATCTTTCTTCCCTCGTTCTCTTTTGTTACTCTTTATTTCCTCCTGAACAATCTTCTCTTCATTCTATGTTTTCTCTTTCCTTTACTCCTCTTCTTTGCTCTCTTTCTCTTTCTTTTCCCTTTCCGCTTAGAATTTCTTTTTATTATTCTTTTTTTGGACTTTATTTATATTGTTCTTCTTGTCTTCATAGGCGCTTTTGCATCATTTCCTTGTTGTTGTTCTTGCTGTTCTTATTCTTCTTCTTCTTCATTCCTTTGTATGATCACATTTTCTTTCTCTTCACGAATTATTTTTTTTTAATATGGTTTAACGTCACAAACTCCTCCTATCGGAAGGTTAGGACAGTGCCCCTCACAGAGGGCTTAGTAACGTGGAATTTAATCAACCATGCCCTTGGTTCAAATTCGCCGGTGGCAGGATTCGAACCGCCATCCTCTCGACCTTCGCCACAAGTAACGACACCCTAACCCACTCAAATAAAAATAATAAGATTTATAACATGAAATGATGAATAAATTATAGAATGCTATTAGATAGATTAAATATACCTTATTTTCTTTATTCTTTTTATATTTCGTCTGTAATTCGGTTACCTACTCTCCTTCTTTTCCTCATTCTTTTTTATTTCATTCCCTCTTTCTTCACTCTTCTCCTCATTTGTCTTTTTTATTTTCATTCTTCTTTTGCTGTTTTTATTGACTTCTTCTTCGGTGTCTTTTCATATATTTCTCTCTTTCTTAATTTTAGGAATTTTTATATAACTTAGAAAGACCATTTCTTCCAATATTAACACCTTTTTCATTTGTATTTTCATTCTTTCTTCATGTTATTTTTACTTTCATTATTACCGTTAACCTTATATTTCCTTCTTTCTTGATTTCTCTTCTTTGTTTCTTTTCTTACATGCTTACTCATCATATTTTTTCTTTTTTCTTTGTTCTTTTGTTTTTTTTTATCATTCATGTTTTTCTTACCTTCCTTTTGTTTTTTTCGCTTTCATTTTCATTTCTTTTTCTTCGCCTCTTTTCCATGTCCTCCTCTTCTTCCTCCTCCTACTCCTCCCCCTCCTCCTTCTCTATCCTATCCTCCTTTTTTTTTTTCTTTGTTCTTTTGTTTTATTTTATAATTAATGTTTTTCTTACCTTCCTTTTGTCTTTTCGCTTTCATTTTCATTTCTTTTTCTTCTCCTCTTTTCCACGTCCTCCTCTTCTTCCTCCTCCCACTCTTCCCCCTCCCCCTCCTCCTCCTTCTCTATCCTATCCTCCTTTTTCTTTTTTCTTTTCGTAAACCTTCTTTTCACTTCCATTGTTCACCCCTTCTTCGTTCTCTTTGTTCTTGTTTGTTCTCTCAATCTCAACCCTTCCTTCTGATTCGTCATTTTCTTCCTCTCTTTCTTTCTTTCTTTCTTCCCTTTTTATTCCCACGCTTTCCTCTTCCCTCTTCGTCTCCAGGGTGCGCAAGTTTTACCTTTCTATTTTCTATTTCTTTATTCCATTTCTTTCCCTCTCTTTTCGTTTCCCTTCCTTGCCCTTTCTCTACAATTCCTTCTTTGTTCTTTTGTTTTGTTTTCTGTTTTTTATTTTCTCTGTTTTACATATTTCTTTTTCTACCATTATTGGTAGTTTTCTTTTTACTGTTCCTCTCTGTCGTTCTCGGCTTTCAAGTTTTTTTTTTTCTTTACGTTTCTTTTCGTTTAATTTTAATGTTTCATGTTTCCGTTAGATCTTCGTTTTCACTTTTGACAACTCATTCCTTTTGATACAGTTTATTACATTTTTTCTTTTAATTCTCATTCATTCACGTTTTTTTTCTTATTCCACTGAAACCGTTTTAATTCTCTTCTAGTTTTCTTATCATTATCTACTTTTCACCTTATTCCATTCTGTCGGTTCTAATTAGCATTCATATCTTCCTTGTTTATTTATTCGCTCATTCCTTTTTCATCTTTTCATTTCTGTGTGTGTTTCTCTTCGTCTTATTAGTATTTATTAAAACACAAAAGGAAAAAAGTAGGGCATTACGCCTTTGTCCATAAATTAATCAAATTAATTCCTACGCTTTAGTCGCGTCTCCAAGTTAGATCCAAATCATCAGGTGCTAACTTAAAAAAAAAAAAAAAAAAAAAGTGAAATAACATAAAACATCTTATGAAATAATAATAATATTAATAATGATACAAATGTATTTCCATCTTTTTCTCCAACTTTCTCCTTTGTTGTCTCTATATCTCTAACTATTGTTTTCTCTTTCCTCGCTTTCTATTTTCTCTCTTTTCTCCCGGTATCTATCGGACCAAACTTTCGTCCTTCTTCTGGTTCAATGTACTTCTCCGAACTCTCGGAAGAAACAAAACCAGTCAAGATGCCTTAGATTTTTATAAATTCATTACAATTATTTTTCTTCTTCTTTTTATTATTATCGTTATTAGCATTATTGATATTATCGTTTTCTTTATTATTGTTGTTAGTTTATTATCATTAATATCATTATCATCATCATCATAATTATTATCATTATCATTATTATCATTGATATCATTATTGTTATTATCATCATTATTATCATCATTATTATAATTATTTCATTATCATTGTTTTCTTTTCCTTATTCTGCATTTGGCACGTCTTATACTCGTAACACCACCACCACCCGTCGTTCAAGTATTGATATCGTATATCTGGCAACCGTAACCTTCTTTCAGCTCCCTCCCCCTCTCTCTTGCATGGTCGTAAACATACATGCGCGACCCTAATAATTAAAACTCAAATAGGCATTTTTATACATTATATATATGGTTATGTCTACCCGAGCGTACTTACTGAAGAATTCTTGTGGCTTAAAAGGAGGTTAATGGTATTCTGTGAGGCTATTTGAAGAGATATATTGAAGAAAGTAACGACAGCGAATAGACTAAGTTATTCGAACGTTTTTCTTGGATAATTTTGTTAATTGGCCCTCCATGGACTTGCATCACATGCTGGACACGTGATTGATAGCTATTGCTTTCCCAGATGAGAGCTTATTATTTGTATAGTTCTGTCTATGAGTAATGAAGTGAGCTTATACACATACATGCATGAGTACATGAATACGCACATGCGCACACACACACACAAACACACACACATACATACACACACACACACACATTCAAACACACCCACAAACACACATACACACACAAACACACACACATACAAACACAAACACACACACACACAAACACATACATACACATATACACATACAAACATACACATACACACACACACATACACACACATACAAACACACACAAGCACACATACACACACACACACACACACATATACACACACATACAAACACACACACAACACACACATACACACACGCATACACACACGCATACACACACATACATACACACATAAATACACACATACATACACACACACACACACACACGCCCGCCTGCATATCATACTCTTATCCCAAAAGAGAACACTAATGAATCAGTGAACTCTCTTTGAGCCAGGAACGCGGGACGTACCCGGGACCTCACGCATGGGAGTCAATGACCCTAACCACTACAATAGCAAGCCGTGTGACGGCATTTCTGTTTTCATTTACTTAATCCCGCTGATCAATTACACGATTATATTAGGTGATTCCTTCAGCATAGATGCTGAGTGATTTGTTTAGATTTAGTTCCATGCTGTGATTCCAGAGCTCTTGGAACAATATCCAATATACACAAGAAGATGACGATGCTGCTCCAGTAGGCGCTGAGTATTTGCTCTATACCCTTTGGAGTCTGTTGGGCCAGGCAGCATACAGTCACGGCTGAGAATCGGACACAAGTGTGGGACTCGAACCCACGAATAGGAAGATGCCAGACCAGCACGCTTCCGATTGTGCTTCCAGCGCGCAGATGTCAGTTCATTGGTTGCCCATATGTTATTGTGGACAATTGCATCTGACAAAAGGTATACTACAGCTATACAAGTATACTTTTCGTTATTAAGTAGTGTAATGAGTAAATTTCTAAATATATTAGTTCCCAACGTTGTTCAGCATTGAATGAATATTGATATGCAGTAATTTCCTTTGTTATTGAATATTGGTATTTAATTTTATAATTATGTTCACGGGTAATATTAGACGGGTATGAGAAACGGTATGACAAGTGTATGGATATATGTATGTGTGTGTGTGTGTGTGTGTGTGTGTGTGTGTGTGTGTGTGTGTGTGTGTGTGTGTGTTTGGTGTGTGTGTGTATATGTGCGTGTACGCGCATGTGCACATTTTTCTGTGTTTGCGTGCATGCAAAAACATCACATCATTTGATATAACACCATATTTTTTCTTCCCATTTCCGTAGCAAAACTCCTCCATCAACAATTTATATAAATCTGAGTGTCCGTATGAATAAACAAACAAAACATAAAAAAAAGAACTATATTTGCAATAAAGCAGGTTCGTACATGCCAGGAACCACAATGAAAGCCGAAATGCGAATTTAAAAGTTCATTTTGCACGTACATCCCAAGTGAGGTGTAATGTTATATGATCAAAAACAACGTCCAGCCGAATGATATTTCGCCGAATTTCAGGTCAGGTTTTAATTCAACAAAAACAAATAAAAAATAAAATAAAACGATAGAGAGCAAATGCCACGCACTGCATTCTTTATGAGACACTGACTGCACATTTTATTCAATAAATACTTCAGTGACTTTAACGACATCCCTACGGACCAGGGTCACTTGGTATACTTTCATATGTTATGGACCAAAAGGTTTTCTTTTGACAAGATTTATCATTATAATTCAGTGTAAGGGTCTTAATCCCTCTGCCAATTACCAGGTGATGTCTCTAAGCTGTTTAGATTCATTAGCTAATTGACGGACATTTTGCACAAAAATTGGAGAAAAAAACGTTGAGGAGAGAGGGAGGAACAATTATAGAAGAAATATGTATGTAGATTACATACATTGATTTGTACGAACACATATAGGTTAATACATCGAGAAATGCATATATATATATATATATATATATATATATATATATAAATAAATATATATATATATATATATACATATATATATATATATACATATATATTGTCAGTGTATTTGGGCAGGAGTTTTTGGGCAGGAGTTTATATATATATATATATGTATATATATATATATTTATATATATATATATATATATATATATATATGTGTGTGTATATATATGATTCTATCTATGAAATGGGTGGAAAGAGGAAAGACTAGAGTCTTATTCTGAGTTTATTCTATATATTTATCTATCTATCTATCTACTCATCTATCTGTCTCTCTAGCTACCTATCTATCTGTCTTTCTATCTATCTATGAATCTCGTTCTCTTTCTAATCTAGAAACGATATCTCTCTTAAAAATTCGTGGTTGATTATCAATACAATGTACAAGTAAATTGGTTTTCATCTCAGTATATATGTTTCGAGCTAAAGGCCTTCAGTAATCTTAAAACCTAAAAAAAAAAAAAAAAAACTGAAAAGAGAGGAAATTCGAAACAGCATAACAAAGTTAACATATTTACTGAATCACTACAAGAACAGAAATTCAATTTACCCTAAACACAAATAATTCTTAGTCCTTCTGTGTTTCGTAATTTTTACACTTTACTAAACATGATCATTTTATAGAATGATTTTCAATATCGGTTGGTGATTGAATTTAGCAAGGAAGTTACACTCTGTTCAAAAAAGGAATAAAGAATTAATTATCGAATAGATATTGGTAGAATAAGCATATTCAGGCATAAATTCATCAGTTTCGTGGAAAGATAAATTGAAATATGTTGCAAGGTCTGCACCAAATTGAACTCACCATTTCGGTACAGTCTGAGGGAATTACAGTCCCCCACCACTTCTTAGTCCCACAGAGGCGTAGAATTATGCACAATTAATATACGAATTAGTCTGTTTTGCAATCTCGTAGTTTTATGCATAACTACTCGAAACTACTCGACGTTCTATTTCTAAGTACTACACTGACGTAAATTTATGTCATAATTTATATATTATATTCCGGTAATAAATATTTTTTGTGATCTCCTGAAATATTTGGTCATTGTCCAATTTCAGACTGAAAACAAAGAAACATTTTATACAGCTCGCAGAGTATTGAAAATATAACTTGATAAAAAAATTCAAATATCCAACTGAAATAAAGTTTTTTGTTTGTATATAAGACGATTGTGTTTAATATTGACGATTGATCCTTGTATTATTATATAATCTTTCGATATTCCTATTAATCATTTACACTCAATATAAATCGCATTTCGTGTTGAGCCTGGTATCATATCATTGGTATTTTGATGTTTGTAATCAAATATTCACAGTGTTATGTCAGTAAAATTATATAATATGAACACAGGCCAAATTCCTTCCAAATAATTATTTTTTTTTGTATGAAAAGAAAACAAAGGCCCAGTGAGATATAGACTGAGATAGCTACATGAAATTGCCTGACAAAAAAAAAAAAAAAAAAAAAAAAAAAAAAAAAAAAAAAAAAAAAAAAAAAAAAAAAAAAAAAAAAAAAAAAGGAGGGGGCTTTGTAATAGTCTCTTATGACAATCATCAGAAGATCGTATATATGTGTATATATATATATATATATATATATATATATATGTATATATATATGTATATACATACATATATATATATATATATATATATATATATATATATATATATATATATATATACATATATATATAAGTCCTATAAGGACTAAATAAGTCCTCATCGACTTGATAACATAAACCATCTTATTTTGGATAAATTTTCACCAAAATTTAGATGGTTCTTATCAGCTGGGTTTATCTTCCTCGACCTGCAGAAGGTAATGATTGAGCGGCAACTCTCGCGTTTGCCTTAGAGTCGTAATCCGATATTCAAGGGTTTGATTCCCGCCTGAGAATGACGCTCTCTCTCTCTCTCTCTCTTTTGTCGACCATTTCCACACTATTTTTTCCTCTTAGAGAGAGAGAGAGAGAGAGGGAGAGAGAGAGAGAGAGAGAGAGAGAGAGAGAGAGAGAGAGAGAGAGAGAGAGAGAGAGAGAGAGAGAGAGAGAGAGAGAGAGAGAGAGTGAGAGAGAGAGAGTGAGAGAGAGAGAGAGAGAGAGAGAGAGAGAGAGAGAGAGAGAGAGAGAGAGAGAGAGAGAGAGAGAGAGAGAGAGAGAGAGAGAGAGAGAGAGAGAGAGAAGGGAGAACGATATATATATATATATATATATATATATATATATATATATAGAGAGAGAGAGAGAGAGAGAGAGAGAAATAGAGAGAGAGAGAGAGAGCGAGAGAGAATGAGAGAGATACAAGGGGTGAGAAAGCAGAGAAAAAAGACGAGAATCAAACTCAGGTTTAATCAAAGTATATTCAAACCCTTTCAAATAGTTAAGGATTTTTCCCTTAAGGAAACAGCTTTGAGACAGACATCACAAACATACAAATCAGGTAAGTTTCTCAAAAGGTCAATTTCTTTGACCCAAAGATCCTCAGATTTCATTCCTCTAAAAAGAGTAAAGGAATTGCAACTACCTAGGATCCCCTCAACACTGTAGCAAATCATATTGGATATTTTTCATAGCAAAAACTAGACGAGTTTAATCAACTCAAGAGCAGTTCCTAGATTAGCGTATCAAAGAAATGAGGATGTAATGAAACATGGAAAACGTAATGTTCCTGTACACCTTAGCTCATTACAAGGTGTATGTAGTTTACAGAAGATTAGGGGAGGGTCCATTGGGCTCCACAGTGGTCCAAAATTGTCCAAAGGAGTCAAAAGGAGTTCCAAAAAGGCCCAAAGGTAGTTTGAAGAGATCTAAAGGAAATCCAAAGGAATCCAAAAGAGCCTAAAAGGGTCCAAATGGTAGTTCAAATGGGTTTATTATAGTACGAAGGGCTCCAAAAGGGGTCCGAAGGTGTTTAAAAGGGGTCCATATTTGGTATAGAGGGGTCCAAAGGAGTCCAAAAGGGGATCTAGAGGTTCAAAAGTGATCCAACAGGGTAAGAGGGATCCAAAGAGGTTCAAAGACATTCAAAAGAGGTCCAAAAGGGTCAAACGGGACTAAAACAGTCCAAAATGGGTTTAAAAGGGTTCCAAAATAGGTCTGTAGCAACACGCTGCCACTGCTAGTGTCCCCTAAGTGTACACATCATACTGTTTACAAAATTATTATTCTGTATCAGATTATTATGCATGTATTTTAAATTACACAGTATGTTCCAAATATTATGTGTTGTATGAGGATGACTATTGTATTGTTGAATTTATATATGTATACTGTTATTTGCATACTCTGTTCAAAGATTTAATTATTTTCAATGTATTATGTAAGTCATGGCGGACGGGCCAATCGGTTACAATTCCAAAACCAGTTACGTAGTTTAATTTACTCCTGCCTACAACAGAATTCTTCTACACTGATGAGGTAAATAGCCTCATCAGGTCCAATTATTTATCGAAGGGATCCAAAGTGATTCAAAGGGGTCCAAAAGCAATCAGAGGGATAGTTTCAATGTATTATGTAAGTCATGGCGGACGGGCCAATCGATTATAATTCCAAAACCAGTTACGCAGTTTGAGTTACTCCTGCCTACAACAGAATTCTTCTACCCTGATGAGGTAAACAGCCTCATCAGGTCCAATTTTTTTTCGAAGGGATCCAAAATGATTCAAAGGGGTCCAAAAACAATCAGAGGGGTCTAAAAGGATACAAAGGTGAGTCCAAAGGTGTTCTAAGGAGTCCAAAGGCGTTAAAAGGGGTCCAAAGTGGTATAAAGGGGGATTCAAGGGGGTCATACGGGGTAGTCCAAAGGGGCCCCAAAGGCATTCAAATGAATCCCAAAGGGGTCCACAGAAATTCAAAGAGTCCAAAGGGTGTTGAAAGGGGATTGAGGGGGTCCAAAGGTGTTGAAAGGGCTTAGGGGTTCAAAGGGGTCCTAAAGGGGATCGAAAGGCATTCAAAGGGGTCCAAAGCGATTCTAATGGGATCCAAAAGGGTCCAAAGGTGGTGTAAGGTAAGGTGGTCCAAAGGGTATAAAGCAGTACATATAGGTCCAAAAGAAGTCCAAAGGGGTTCACGGAAGTAACCAAAGGGGTTCAAAAGGGGCCCAAAAGAGTTGATAGCAGACCATAGGGGACCAGAGGGGTCCAAAAGGGTCAAAAAAGGTCCAAAGGGGTCCACAGGGGGATCCAGAGGGGTTCAAAGCTGTGCATATGGGCCCAAAGGGGGATTCAAAAGGATTAAAAGCAGTCCACATGGGTCGAAGGGGGGTCCAAAGTCCCAACCGGGGCCCATGGTGGTTCAAATAGGTTGAAGGGTTGTCAACAGGGATTGTCGGAGGTCCACGGAAGTACAGGGGACCTACAAGGACTCACAAAGGTTCATGGGGTCCAAAAGGGGTCCACTTCTTTTTACAACTCTTTATAACTCATTTCTTTCCTCCCTCTTTATTCAGCCTCTCCTCTCCTCACACTATCATCTGGTTTCGTTCTTGTACGTGAATCAATCCTCCAGCAATTCTCTAACGCTCTTGCGAACAGCTTCTCTTTCAGCTCACTGCTTCTTCATTGATTTACAACTCAGAGCGGTCACCTCCCTCTGGTCAGGGGACCCGTCCCTGTTACCTAAAATTTTTATCTCTCAACCTCTATCACTGCCCCCCTCATCTCGACCTCATGAAATCCTCGTCTCGCTCTTAATTCCTTTCGTATATAGGGGAACGTTTGTTTTTAGTCTGGCTGTCCTCGGTTGATTTATTTTATTATTTGTTTATTTATTGGTTGTTATTATTATTATTATTATTATTATAATTATTATCATCATTATTATTATTATTATTATTTTTGTTATTATTATTATTATTACTACTATTACTATCATTATTATTTGTTTATTTATTATTATTATTATTATCATTATTATTATTATTATTATTATTATCATTATTATTATTGTAATTATTATTATTGTTATCATTATCATTATCATTATTATCATTATTATTATTATCATTTGCGATTAAGCTACTCCATTCATTTCCAAAAAAAAAAAATAATAACAATAATTTTTCAGGATATTGCTCATCCTTCCTCGATCCGAATCCATTCATATCAACCTCTTGTCAACACTGGACCTCAACTTTCCCATCAAACACGCACCGCTGTGTCCCCTTCTCTCGACCTGTCACGACTCATGATCCTTGAACTATTGAATAATCATTCCTTTCCCTCCTTCTTCGTATCCACTTTTCTCTGTCTCTCTCATTCTACCTCTCACTCTCACTCGAACACGGACTGAAACCTTTCGTCTCATCTTTTCGATTTCTCTTACGATTCGAGCGCCGCAGGGATGAAGGAAGTAGTCTAACGGTGAGGAGAATCAGAAGAAGAGCGTCTCTTGGTAGAATAGGGGATTGGTTGAGGAAGGCTATCTCCCATTCGCTAAAGATAAGATACCAAGTAGACGAATAATTAGTCTAATGGTAGCAAAGGTGAACCTGAAAAAAGGAATCAAAGACAAATGAGTGTACAAGGAGAAGGGGGAGAAGCGAGATCGAGCTGGGAACAGTTTATTGTTCGACGTTGCCACCACCATGGTCTCCTCCTGCTCCCAGTCCATCTTTGTTTACCCTTCCCTGCCTACACACTTTCATACAAGGGAAAATACTACACGGAAAAGGGAACACATTGGTCCCTTTCTCGCTCTCAAAATGCCAATACATTCCACCTTCTTTCCTCAACTTGTCCGTAGTTTCCCGTTTCACTTCGACTCTTGAGAGTCCTTCAAGCCTGTGCATCCTAATATTCCCCTTCCAGGTCTGCTCTGTCCCCTTGTCCTCGATTGTCTAATGGCTCCCTATTCGAGCTCCAATTTCCCCCTTTCCTTTGTCTCCACCCCCCCTTGTTTGTGCTAGTACCTGTTTTATCTATATATTTCCACTACATGTGCATATATACATTGTCCTCAAACACACGCGGGCACACACACACACACACACACACACACACACACACACACACACACACACACACCCTGCCCCCAAGTCCTTAGTCCCTCACTCGCCCCTCCCTTCCTCTTTGACTCCACCCCCGTCCTTTGTCCCTCTTGAGATGAGGAGGTGTAACAGGAGGGCTTTAATTGCAGCGGCGCGGCGAGACGGACGGAGTCGTGACCCTCGCAGCTTTTGTTTCCGTCCCAAAGACCCGAGGAGGTCTGTAGGGCTCTGATGTATCGCGGGCCTATCGCTGGGGGGGTTGTTAGTTTGCGCGTGTCTGTTTGTTTGTTTGTTTGTGTGTGTGTGTTGTTGTGTGTGTGTGTGTGTGTGTGTGTGTGTGTGTGTGTGTGTGTGTGTGTGTGTGGTTGTGTGTGGTTGTGTGTGTGTGTGTTTGGTTGTGGTGTGTGTGTGTGTGTGTGTGTGTGGTTGTGGTGTGTGTGGTTGTGGTTTGTGTGTGTGGTGGTGTGTGTGTGTGTGTGTGTGTGTGTGTGGTGTATGGTGTGTGTGTGTGTGTGTGTGTGTGTGTGTGTGTGTGTGTGTGTGTGTGTGTGTGTGTGTGTGTGTGTGTGTGTGTGTGTGTATGTGAAAATAATGCTTTCTTATAATTGATTATGTAACTAATTAAGTAGCAATTATTAACTGATAATCATGACCATGTAATTTTTTTTCGGAAAGGAAACTCAACTAGACTAAAACAAAAGAAACTATAAAAGTTCGATATTACTATCAACTAAACATAACATTACAAGAAACTATTAAGACATTTATTTACCTTCAATTCGTATACATTAATTCCTTTTTGCAATAATCATTTGAACACAGGAAACGTTTTCTAAATAAATTCATCTTGTTGCAACCAGTATAAACACATTAGTGAATGGTTTCACCTTACAGTAATTAACTCCTGGAATACCGATAAATTAACTCAGTTGAGATCATTAGTTTTAAGAAGGCAGCCATAATTAAACTTCGGATCCAGTAAGAGAGAAAGAGAGAGAGAGAGAGAGAGAGAGAGAGAGAGAGAGAGAGAGAGAGAGAGAGAGAGAGAGAGAGAGAGAGAGAGAGAGAGTATATTAAACATTTTGTTAAGAAAACCTAGTTTATTCTATTTAATAATGTTTATACTCCTTATCTAAATTTTCCAGAAAACAATAGAAACTTTAAAATAGCACTTGTTTTATTTGTTAGTATAATTTTAATTATTGTATTTATGAAATATTTCATTTGGACTACCAAAGTGATACTGGGCTTTATAATCATGTCTGGTTTATACACACACAAACACACACACACACACATACACATACACACACACCCTTTCACACACACAAACGCACACACACACACAAACACACACATACATATATACACAATCACACACACACGCACACACACACACACACAAGTACGTAAACGCACACACACATACATACATACTGACACACACACACACACGAACACACACAATTATACACACACATACATACATACACGAACACACACACACTTACCCATACACATACACATACACAAACACACACTTACACACATATACACACACATGCACATACTCGTACACATACACATACACGAAAACACAAACACATAAACACATGTATGTCCCAGTGGCAAGCTTGTGGTCTGCGCGCATGATTTTGTCAATTTATGTGCTGTATACTTATGCAAATGAAGTTCTTTCATTCTTGCCTAGTCTGGTAAAGCCTTTGTACAGTATATATTTGATATTTCATGGTATAGACTTATCCACTCTCTATGTCTCCGTGCCAAACTCAGATATTTTGTTTTTTAACAAAGCCAAACGATATTCCTAAGATATAATTTCCTCAGATAAAAAGGCTAAAGGACAGTCTAAAATAGTAAACATTTAGATTAAATGCTCTAGCATATTTTTCTGATGGTCAGAATTAGTTTGAGAGAATATGACAAAGAAGAGTTGCAAACCTCTAAACACTAGGGAAATCCAATTGATCTTCCAATTCACATTTAGATTATTCTATTTGGTCTTATGCCAGAGTATTGTGTTTAGCTTAGGTGGGACTGCTGGGTAATAATGATTTAACTCCAAGATATGAGACTCAAGGAAATCTTTCTAACAAATGTATTTAATCTTTTAGGAGCTATAGCTTCTGTCGATGAACCCATTTCATACCTGTTTGGACTTTTTCATTTTTATATCAACAACCAGACTATTTTTTCAT
>NW_027467747.1:277500-290000 GCF_046742065.1 Oratosquilla oratoria
ATATATATATATATACATATCTATTTTACGAGGCTCTAGATATTTTGCCTTGGGTGACGATCTCATCACATAGCTGTGACTAGACTACAATACATTCCAATATGTTACAGCAGTTGATTGATACTTTCTCTCGGAGGAAACTAAACTAATTATTCTATTCTCAGAGGTACCGAAATCCTTATGAGGTATTAAAATGATAACAAGTACTGCGACAAAACTAGAACAAAGAACAAACAAAACAAAATAACATAGCGTCTCAGATAAATTCCAATGATCTTAATACACTCTATGAAATTGATTGTGTAATTACATTAAAATATAAAGGATCTAGGTTACTGATATTGAACATCGAAGAGAAGCATCGCATTGATATTTGGTCTTTGATATGATCACTACCTGATGACAATGAAGATACTATCGAAACGTTTCTGAATGACAACCATGACCTTTTTCATGCTTCCAGTACCAAGTAAGACGTCTTTACGTACTTTCCTAGTCTGATTGCTATTAATCTGACATGGTCCACAGTAATGAAATGCCTTCGTTATTGTCAATAGGTATCTATTGTGGATGGGTCACTTGGGTGGTTTGTTAGTCTCCTTGTTGTGATAATCATAGACAACGGATTCATAACCTGATGGTATTAGTTCTGCAAGATGAACGACAGAGAATAAGCTCTCTGTAGCCCTTTTTTAACAACCTATTAACCAATTCACTTCAATTCAAAGTTACAACCCAGAGAGGATGGCACTCGGTGTCTCAACTTTTAACAGCATTTTTCTTTATCACGTTTTCGCATAAGGAGAGCTGACAACCGGCGACTGTTCCTCTCATCCTATTTCAGTTGGTGACACAGAAACAATTCACACTAATACAATACAGACAAGTCCAACGTTTCTACTCAGAAAGATCCATGGGAGGGCTTGAGAGCCGTTGACAGTCACTGCCGGACTCCAAGTTCCCAGTGAGTGAAACTTAAAGCAGACGTTGTTATTACCATAGACATGTAAAGCCATGATTCAAAGTTCAACGATAAACTTGTATTATCTTCTTTAGTTAATAAATGGAGTACCCTGATGTAGGGGACAAGGATACTGGGACAATGTTCCTGAATTTTGTAAAAGCCTACTGAAGGGGGTGCAAGGTGGGAGAATGTGGTATCTCCTGTCCTTTTCTACCTCGAAAAATCAGAGTAAAAATATGTTTTGACTCTGTCACGCGCTTCTATAAAGAGAATGAAGGCCTCAATATGTATTTTATATGTATTACAATGAAACTCTTGACACATAAACACCCTTTTTCATTTCTTCCTCTTTTTCCTCATCTTTCCCCTCTTCCTTTTCATCTTCATTCTTCTCTTTCTCTTACTCCTGGTCTTCTCTTCCTCTTCCTCCTCTCTTCTCGTTCCCTCTCTCCATCATCTCCCTACTCTCTCTTCTTCAACTGCTCTCTGTCTTCTTCCTCTCTTCTCTTGCTCATCCTAATCCTGCTCTTCTTCCTCTTTCTTCTCTTATACCCCCCTCCACCTCCTCTTCATTTTTCTTCTTTCCCGTTCCTTGTCTCTTTTGACTGACACATAATCCATTTGTCTTTACTCACAATTTGTCTGTTAATTACCTTTCCTTTCTGTTGGTCAGTGTCCCCATCAGAGCCGGACCAGTTTTGAATTTTCTTGAAAATTTCTTTGATTTTTCTGACTGACAATCCGTTTTGGCCTATCATTTTATTTTCCTTTTTTTTTTTTTTTGTCTTTCTTTTTACCCTTACACCCCAAACAGTTTTCTTTGAGAAATTGGCTTACGTTTTCTAATTGTTCGTCGTTTCCAATTTTCTTTTGTTTTGTTACTGTTTTCTAATTTGCTTCTATTGTTTTCTGTTCTTATCAGACGTTTAATTTTGTTCCTACAGTATTTTCTGTATGTTGTATTTTCCATTTTACTTGTCTATGTACTATACTGTGCAAACGTGTATGTACATGTGTATACATACACACAATATATATATACATATATAAATATATATATATGTATATATATATATACATACATATATATATATATATACATATATATATATATATATATATACATGTGTGTGTGTGTGTGTGTGTGTGTGTGTGTGTGTGTGTGTGTGTGTGTGTTTACCTACTTGTATTTTACGGGAAGGGGAGCTATGCTCGTGGAGTCCCGTCTTCATATCTCATTTCATCTAAACTATTTCTTAATTTATGTATTGTTTTTGCACACACCACTTTCTCATCTAACTTGTTACAACTGTCTATTACTCTGTGAGGAAAGCTGTTCTTTTTCAGATCTCTTCTATAGCTGTCTTTCTTGATTTTCTTTCCGTGTGTGTGTGTGTGTGTGTGTGTGTGTGTGTGTGTGTGTGTGTGTGTGTGTGTGTGTGTGTGTGTGTGTGTGTGTGTGTGTGTGTGTATGTATATACATATATATATTGTGTGTGTGTGTGTGTGTATGTGTGTGTGTATGTGTGTGCGCGTGTGCATGTATATACATATATATATTTTTCCTAGTTTCAGCTCTTGAATTCTACCGACACAAGCTTTCCATTTTCTTTCTCTTTTCTATCTTCCGTTTTCTCTGACGTATACTTTCCATTTTCCTCTCCGTCCAACCCTTATCTATTTTCTTTGCAAGCGTCCCTTGACGAATCATTTTTTTCTTAATTTTTTTTAGGGGAAGGGGGGTAGAGAACGACGAGAAATTCATTTTTCATATGTTTCTTTTATCCATACATAATTATATATTTGTTATTGTTTGTTCGTTATTTTTAGTTATTGTTTGTTATTTTGATTATCGTTTTTGTCTGTTTTTAAGTCGTTTCAATTTCTATTTAATATAAACAATAAAAGATTTTTCGTGAATCATCTTCTCGATTATCTTTCATTTCTCTATTCCTTAAAAAAAAAAAAAAAAAAAAAAAAAAAATATCAACCATTTTGAATTGGGGTTATACCCTGTTGAATGTGCGTATTTAATAATACTGAATATCCTTCTTCAATAATCTAATCTGCTTTGAATAATGTCAAGGAAGGTTTAAGGAATTGAATATGATCTCCCATCTACAAGGAATAAGAATCATATGTAAGTTCGTTCAAAGAATTATACGGCATTATTAATTACGTCTTCACGTCTGACTTCACCTGCTCGTTCGTTCTCGAGCCAAAGGGTTACAATTAAAATCTCCTATGAATATGCTACTTTCATTTCCATATCATCACCGGAAGTCTTGGGTATCTGTCAGCTCAAGAATGATAACAAATATATTGAGATCATTTGTTCAGAATTTAACTGTAATGCTTGTAAGACGTAGCGAAAATGAAGAAGGAGAAGAAAATAAAAGAGGAAAAGGAAGAGAAGTAGGAAGATGAGTAGGAGGAGAGGAGTAGTAAGAAGGAAAAGATGAAGAAAAGGAGGGGAGGAGAGGAATAGTAGGAGGAGTAATGGGAAAAGAAGGGGAGGAAAAGTGTACGAAGAGGAAGAGGAGGAGGAGGAGGAGGAGGAGGAGGAGGAGGAGGAGGAAGGGAATAAGGAAGCAGAGAAAGAGGATCATTCCGGTTGCTAAGAGCCAAACGAAGATGGATTTTCAAAAGAAAAAAGTTAATTAACACGACAAAGGTTATCTCGGGAGGGAGTAAAGGAGGAGGAGGAGGAGATGAAGAAGAATTAGTGTTGTTTACTTGTCTTGGAGTTGTATGGCAGAATAGAGAAAGGCTTTAGGGAGTTTGTAAAACTTTATATAAAAGGGCAATGTTTGGTAAAGGATATGTGAAATATGAATGAGTCCGTGTGTGTGTGTGTGTGTGTGTGTGTGTGTGTGTGTGTGTGTGTGTGTGTGTGTGTGTGTGTGTGTGTGTGTGTGTGTGTGTGTGTGTGTGTGTGTGTGTGTGTGTGTGTGTGTGTGTGTGTGTATGTGTGTGTGAGATTCACCATGGTCTTGGATCACATGTTGGACTCGTGATCGATACCTATTTCCCTCCCGGAAGAGAGCTCTGAGCTCATATATGACCGATCTATGAGTAATGCTGTGACACGCACACACAACCACAACTCCTCGCCCACGAGAGATAGAGTAACAACCTGCAGCGCAGCGATACTGAAATTATTTCAGCCCTAAGCGGGATTCGAACCCGGACCTCCGTAGTGGCAGCCGGGAACTCTACAAACTGCGCCACGAGTGTTTGTGTTTGTGTGTGTATGTGTGTGTGTGTGTGTGTGTGTGTGTGTGTGTGTGTGTGTGTGTGTGTGTGTGTGTGTTTGCATTTTTACTTAGTTGTAGTATATGGGGTCGGATATGTCCTTATGAGGTCTCTTCTCTATATCTTCAATAATCAAAATTTGCCTCAAATACATTTATGTTGTTGGTTTGGATTATATCTTCTATCTCATTCCACAAATGGACTCATCTATGTAAAAAGTTGTACTTTCTTACATCTTTTTAAACAATAAGTCATTTTTAGTTCTTTGTCATAATCTCTTGCTTTTCGTTCACTCCATACCAGCAAATTATTTCTGTCCATTTTATATCTTTATCTAAACATTTTCATCATATCACCTCTCTCTCTCTTGGCTCTTCCAAGGCATTGAAATCCCCTTTCTTCAACTTACTTGGCATCCTCTTGAAGGCCCCTCCCACTTAAAAAACAAAAAGTAATACGCAAATAAATAAATAAATAAGGTAAAATAACTAAATGAATAAATAAATAGAAAAATAATTTTACAAGTAAAGCCTGAGGTTTGGGGGACAAACCAGAGTCCTCTTTTATCATTGTTTTTATTTATCTATTTATTTATTTATTTATTAATCTATTTTTCATGAAAGGTATAGACGCATAAGTGGATATCATTATAGCCATGGGAAAGTCAACATAGATCCTTATGATCACAATGTGATTGTGCTGACTAACATTCGATGGGGACACAATCATTTAAATTCTTTCAGAGTTTAAAATTTCTACACCATTCAAATTTGTTATTAGAAAACCATGAGATCAGGTTGTGATGTGGAAACTTTCTCAATTGTTTTTAGTTTTCAAACATCTGATTTCTAGACTTTCGAAAGTCGTTAAAAATAGGCGACTAAAAAAATAAATCGATAAGATGAAAACAGTAAAAAAAAAAAAAAAAAAAAAGTGAAACTAGGCAGCTTGGTCAGTTATCCGGTGAAGGCTTCTAATTTTATCTTTTTCTTTTTTCAGCTTTTTTCAGACTACTCTAACGATGGATCATTTTGAAAACGAAAATAATAATAATAATAATAATAATCATAATAATCATAATAGTAATAACAATAATAATAATAATAATAATAATAATAATTATAATAATAATGATGATGATGATTATGATGATAATGATGATAATAATAATAATAATAATAATAATAATGATAATAATAATATTAATAACAATAACAATAATGCTAATAATAATAATAATAATAATAACAATAATAATGATAATAATAATAACAATGATAATTATAATGGTAATAATAATAGTAATAATAATAATTATGATAATGATAATAATTATAATCATAATAATAATTATAATGATTATAATAATAGTAATAATAAAAATAATAATAGTAATAACGATAATAAAAAATAACTAAATAAATAGAATAAATAATATAATGAAACAAACCTATAAATACGGTGTCAGAGCTCAATGAATACACAAGGCTAAGACTTAACGGGACACGAGTTTCTAAACCCATTCCTTGTCGTATCACATGCCTTTACACAAACAACCTCGACTCTGAAAACAACAGATGTTTACGAGATATGAACCCCACCGACTCTCCAATGCCGTGATTGAAAAGGAGCGCCTGGAATAGAATAACGGAATTTGACAAATTCAATCAATCCCCCCTCTCCCCCCCACCCCCCACCCCAACACGGATTTGCCCCAAATCGTATCTGTTCGGTCGATCATAGCTAATTCCATTCAGGTCGAAAACAACTATCCTCTAAATTGCCAATACGTAATTCTATTATACCTCCAAATGATTATATTTGTCAGCAATTCTATTTCGTTGATAGACCGCGAGCCATCCCTCTCGTACTGACTTATAAAATTCGTAATGGAGGAAGTCATTTGCGGAGTAACAGGACTTTGAACTGGGCGAGGTCAGGTCACGCTTTGGCATCCCTTTATAAAAGAGAGAATGGGATATTTGATCTATTTATTTATTTGTTTATTTACCTATCTTTATTTTGGGGAGAGGGGGAGGAAGGGGATGTAACGAATTTTAGAAAATAGAAAAAGACATTTACACAATAAAAAAAAAAGATATTATTTTAGTATTTAATTTTTTTTCATTTATTTATTTTATTTATTTTTTTTTTTTTTTAAGAAATACAAGAACGAACATAAACCTCTTTGGGAAGATGGGAGAGGAGTTAAAACACCCATTTTAGTAAACTCGCATGGAGTAGTGGAAGACACAGGTACTCAAATCTAATTTGTATGTAGATTCTTGTAGAACCATACTCATTCCGTTCTTTATATATTTTGCTGAAGCCTGAGGATTCCATGTCACTAAAGGAACGGACCCCGACGTGAAAGAAAACACATCAACCGAAACCCACCTGAGGCCGCAATCAAATGTCTAAATAAATGATATTAAATGAATAAATAAACAAATGAATAAACAAATAAATGAAAATGTGACATCACACTCAAAGGATTGAAAAACCAAGAACGAATACTAATGCATGTGATAATACAATGATACCTTTACTAGTAATAATAATAATAATATTAAATATATATATATATATATATATACAAATAAATATATATATAGATAAATATAGATATATATATATAAAACAATATATATATAAATACATTATATATATATATATATATAAATATATATATATGTATATATATATATATATATATATCATGACAGAAAACGTAGTACATAAAAACATAATATCATGAATAGAGTAGACTGCAAAAGATCATAAGACCTATACTAGGCAGTTCAATGTTCATTACCACCTATCAGCCCCATCCATAAAGCAATCTATCCTTCTCTTAAAACAAGGAAAACAAATAAGCACAAATATAGTCAACAACCTCCCCTGGGTGTTATGAAGCTTGCAGGTGCCTTCAGAGCAAGAGGATTAACTTATTTGATATTAAAAAAGGACTTTGTAGATGAACCAAATTGCATGGTGGGAAATAATGTAAAAGAAAACGTACCATCAGGTACGGAAGGGTTATTTGAAATTATATGAGCCTTATGTTACCTTAGGGATGTTACTGGGTTGAAAAAAATTGCCAAACGACACCTGTACTAAAAGTGAAAATAACAACAGGTATAGAAGGAGTTTAATAAAAGGCGGAAATGAGGATTTTTTTCTTCTACTAACTTTACAAAGAAAATCAGTTTCCAGAATATAATACCATTTAGTTCAACATTCACTGAGGTCTCAGATAATTTGAAATCACTATAAAAAAAATTAGAGGTTTCATGAAATGTTTCCTATTGTCCGTAACTCTATGAACTTCTTCCACCAAGTTTCAAATAATGTCGAGGCGTTGCTTTCACCATTACAACCTTCTTTACTTTTAGCAGGTTTCTCCAACACTTTCCCAAACACTTCCTCTTTCTCCTTAACATTTTCTCTACCTCCTTTCCTCAAACTACACCTCTTTTTTTTCCTGCTCTTTCTAAACTTATTGAGTGTTTTTACATAATTTACTATTTACCCATCGCAAAGCTTTATACTTCTTAATGGTATATATATTTTTTCTTTAATTCTATGGATAGGACTCCATTTGTTTCTTCCTTTTTTAGGTGAAATATTTTGAAAAATTTTAATGCGTTTTTTTTTTTTTTTTTATGATATTCACTTTTTGGTTTCTATTGTTATAGTTTTTCCCCTATATATATATATTTTTTTGCTATTCTTTTTATTTTTCCAGAAAAAGACCTTTAATGTGATTTTATTTTTTCATTACCTTTTTCATATGTGTGTTAAAAAATTGAAATTGAAATAAAAAATTGATAGATAGATAAACAAATAATTCGATATACAAATAGACGGAAGCAAAATATTGATTGGTCAATCAATTCTGGGAAATAAAAGATTTCCATTTGTTGAATGATCTCTTTATCTTGTTCTGAAAAATCAAGACAAAAAGCCCGATTTTTTTTCATTTATAAGATCTTATTATGATAATTACGTACTGACAAAGATCATATTACTGGTGTTATTACGTCTTGTGACTTCTGCATTCATTACTGATACGAATTCCCAAAAATAATTTATATCTTCAATATATTCAACTTGACTTGGTAGTTGTCATAAGAAAAATTATAGAATATGGTCAAATAGATATCTTTTCAGAACTGTCTAATAAAATTCTCTTGGATCGTAATTATATATGCCAATTGTTAAATAGTGTTAAATAAAAGATGAATAAAAGACAAAGAAAATAGTCATTCTTCTTACATATGTCTTGCCACCAAATGAGAAGATTACAAAGAACAGGAATTGACTCAAGAGTAGGATGGAGCATTTCTGTGACGCGTTTATATACCGTAGCTATGTACTCGTAACTGATGAATAATGTGGTGATGGGTCTTAGGGAGAGTTAGCCTAATATATATATATATATATATATATATATATATATATATATATATATATATATATATATATATATATATATATATATATATATATATATATCAGTATGGTCCCGTTCAGAGCCAGAGTTCAAATTCTAGCTTCACCTCAAGCATATTTGTAAATCAATATCTTTATAAATTTCAAGAATGACACTTTTAAGGCTATGAGAAAGGAGTAGACAAACTGTGAACGAAGGAGAACATCTTGCGCAGAAACTTCGACTCTTGAAGGGGTTCTATTTTTCCGGGAATGGCCCTATAAGGACAATTTCCTTCTTTTTCTATAAAAAAAGAAAAAAAAATCCGAAAAAAAACAAAGTTTCACTGGGACCCGAGAGAAGAGTGGGAGGTTCAAAGTGATCAGTGGAGTGTCCCATAGGAAATCATGGCCCTATAAATATATATAGCTTGGTAGATTAAAAGAGAAAAGAGGAGGAGAAGAGAAAGAGAGAAAAGAGAAGAGAAGAAAAGGGAGAGAGAGAGAGAGAGAGAGAGAGAGAGAGAGAGAGAGAGAGAGAGAGAGAGAGAGAGAGAGAGAGAGAGAGAGAGAGAGAGAGAGAGAGAGAGAGAGAGAGAGAGAGAGAGAGAGAGAGAGAGAGAGAGAGAGAGAGAGAGAGGTGACTTTGCTATTGTTAACGTTTATATTATTGGTTGTACTCAAATCTATTACATTACTTTTCTACTGAAGGTTATATTAATCATGTTAGAACTAAGAGCGATGTTAATGTTGTTGTTATTATCGTTAATAGCATTCCCAATTCTTGTAAGAAGTAACGGCGATTTTTCGGTAAAGTCTCTCTTTTCTGAGGTTTTGGAACACAATACAAAATTCTGTTTACAGACACTTTTAAAGACTGCCAAGTTTGTTTTCTTGGAAGAAGCTTCGTTTTCTCGGCATTTTCTTTGTAGATTCAACCACTATTGTTTATCAAGTAAGCAAAAGCAACCTTTGTATGTGTGTATGTGAGCAGCGTGTGTGCGTGCTCATTCATACTTATTTATATTTGAAAATAATATTTTCACAAAGGTGGTGACAATCTTAGCGTAGGACACCTTTGCCCTATGTTCTAGAAATGTATACACACATACACACACACACACATACATAAGCACACACACACACTCGTGGCGCAGTTGGTAGAGTTCCCGGCTGCCACTACGGCGGTCCGGGTTTGAATCCCACCCAGTGCTGAAATAATTTCATTATCGCTGCATTGCTGGTCGTTGGCGGGGAGTTAGGGGTGTGTGTACGTGTAAGGTCACAACATTACCCATAGATCGGTCATATATCAGCTCTGAGCTCTCTTTCGGGAGTGAAATAGCTGTCGATTACAAGTCCAACACGTGACCCAAGACCATAGTGAATCACACACACACGCACACATATATGTATGTACATACATATACATACATACATATATATATATATATATACACATATATGTATATATATATATATACAGTATATATATATATATATATATATATATATATATATATATATATATATATATAAATATATACTAAGAGGTGTTTTCCTCCTTATAATGGGGTAGCCAGCGAATGTATACACCCCCTATTCATCTATACACCTATAGCAACTGCAATTAAACTCGTGTCTATACTGTGTAATTACAATTACAAGTGGGGCCTCTGATTATGTATTGTGAGATGATATCTGCAAATCAATTGATGTTAAAATCTAATCAGCCTTGAGATTAATCCAATTTCTTTTGCTCCACATTGTCAACATATTATAAGAACTATTTGCATTTTCTTTATCTTGAGCGCCGCTATGATTGTTATCTTATTGCCTGCAAATAATTTTGTCATAAATATTTTTTCCATAACTAATCATCACTACTTTTGCTATAATCACTATAATGGCGATAGTAGTGATGGTAATTGTGGTGACGGTGGCTATGGTGGTGGTGACAATGATGATGAAAATGACGACGACGACGACAATGATGATGATGGTGGTGGTTGTGGTAATGATAGTGGTGATGGTGGTTGTGTTGGTGATGATGATGATGATGATGATGATAGTGATGATGTAAGTGACGATGACGACGACGATGATGATTGATGATGATTATGATGACGGCGACGACGACGACAATAGTGCAGCAGTAGTCCTCACAGTGGTAGTAGCAGTAGCAACATTAATAGTAGTAGTAGTAGTAGTAGTAGTAGTAGTAGTAGTAGTAGTAGTAGTAGTAGTAGTAGTAGTAATAGTAAAAAATAAATAGATAAATAAAAGGGTCATCGACCACAGTCATTGGCGGGAGAGGGGCCAATGAACTGTGTCTGTGGGAGACAGATCCTGCTGCTTCCACCACACAGTTCCACGAGGACGGAGGTCGTATTTCTATTAAAAAGAAAAAAAAAATAGTAGTAGTAGTAGTGGTAGTAGTAGTAGTAGTAGTGGTAGAAATAGTAGTAGTAGTAGTAATGGCAATAGTACTTGTCGTAGTAGTAGAGGGAATAGTAAAAGGAAGAGGAGGAGGAGGCGTAGCAGTACAAACAGCAGTAATATAAGTAACAGTAATAACAGGAGCAGACATCACAGAACCTTAAAGGACGCGATCATCAAGTCGATGATATATGAACTCTTTCGGGGAAACGAATGAATTCAAATTCCCCGACGTGTTGCAATCAGGCGCCATCGTAAATCTCGAGAAAGTATTTAATCTAAACGTAGATCACTGCAAAATCACCCGTAAATAACTCAGTCTCAGCCATGTCGACGATCTGATAGCCTTCAGTGATTTGCATTGCTTGTGCTCGCACCTGGTGGCGTTAGTTTAAATTTCTATTATCCTTTTTACAGGATGCAGAGGGATATGTTTTATTTTATTTACAAGATAAATCAAGTTGATATAATGAATATTATTATTTATATTAATTAAAATTAGTCGAAATCATGTTTTAAGGGGTGACCATAGTTTATCCTGTGCTTTTCGGTCACGAGTCCTCAAGCACACTACAAGATGAAGCTAAAGGTGACGGCACACAAGGCTAGTATGCTACTTAGTTTTGCTACTACGGTTACAATATTCTAGACTTTAGGAAGAACATCTCATTAATGTGTCTTAACATTCGTATAGGTTTAACTTCTGTTAGTTCGTCCTTCAGCTTCTCACTATAAGACGCAAGAGTAATTTGACATTTGACAAAATAACTAGCAAAAGTAAGTAGCATGCTAGCAAGTTTAGCCTAGTGTGCCGTCACCATAAAGCTATATTTAATGATAAGTAACAAGATTATCTAACGCCTTATCCCAAAGAACGACAGTCTTATCCTACGTAACGATAAGACGAAAGTGATAAAAGGAATTATACTTTAACTATAAGGAGCTAAGATGAGAGCAGGGGGGGGTCGAAGGGTGTGGATGGGAGTGGATTGGGTGGGAGTGGGTACGTGCCTTAGACTTTGGTTACCCCCCTTATAAGGGGGAAAAAGCTCTTGGTAAACAGAATGAATTCCCTTCATAACTCTTTACTTATCGTTAAAAGACTGTCACCTATCTCCTACATGCTGGAGCAAGTGGGAATCATTATTCTACTTGTTAATTTGTAGGCTTTTGTTTTGATGCGACATTTCGTTGTTCCTATTTGTGTGTAGAAAAAACAACACTATTGGTTTTCTGTGATGGAAATGTAGCCTAAAAGAGCTTACGTCCAAGAAAAATAGAGAAATATTTCCATTAGGCCCGAGCAGCGTTTATTTCCATTGTTATTGTCATCCCCGTCAAAACTCATCATTGTTTCGCGACCAACAACAATTGTAACATCAGTGAATATGGCGGACACGGGAATAGA
>NW_027467747.1:295000-300000 GCF_046742065.1 Oratosquilla oratoria
CCAATGCAGATCTTAATCTTTTTTCAACCACATTAACTCTTTACTTTTAATTCCATGTCATCACGAACGAGACATATACGGAAACTGATACGAAGCGAAGCCAAGGGCTCGAACCTCAGCTGCAGACGTATCAAAGAAACAGTGACTAACCACTGCCTATCAAGAGATATATAAGTTGAGTACAATTTCTTATATTTGTATGTTCGAGCCACATACATATACACGAATTTTGTGCTCAACCCACCCCTGCTATGATGGTGCAATGGTAGTGTTTGCGCGTGGGCAGTGGTTAGTCACTGTTACTTTGATACGTCTGCAGCTGAGGTTCGAGCCCTTGGCTTCGCTTCGTATCAGTTTCCGTATATGTCTCCGACGAGCGCATTGTCAGTCTCGTTCATGATGACATGGAATTAAAAGTAAAAAGTTAATGTGGTTGAAAAAAGATATATATATATATATATATATATATATATATATATATATATATATATATATATATATATATATATGTATGTATGTTGAAACATTGTGACAGGTTTGAGGAAGGAGGAAAAGAAAGACACGGGTCTAGGGCCGATATATATATACATATTTTTTTTTTATCATGAGGCGTAGACACTCTTATTGAGGGAAACATGTAACATGAAGTCCTGTTCTCAACTCATTCAGAAATCAGAGATATATATATAAAAAAAAATCCTCTTCTGAGAATTTCTTTTCATATTCATGATGCTTTCATCTCTGGCCTGGATTTGATTCCTCGCTTCTTCCTTGTGGAATCCCCTCCCCCTCCTGCCCCCCATTCCCTTCTGTGGAAAAATAAATCAAAGAAAACTTACCAAAACAAGTAATTATCGTTATAATGGAACCACACTTTACCTGAATGAATTCTCATGGTTTTAGGGAGAAGAAAATATATAAAGTGTACCATAATTTTTTAAGGATTATGTAGCGCCGTTCACATTGTTGACACCTACACATTTTTTCTTCCCTCTTCACTCTATCATCCAGTTATCAATCTTCTTTTTTTTTTCCTTACCCTCTTTTACTATATATTTTCCCCTTTCTTGATTTAATTTTCTTCTTCTTTTCTTTATTCTATTCTTTTCATTCTGCCACTCTTTAATGCATCTCTAATTTTCTCTCCTTCACTCCAATTTCTAACTTTTTTTTCGTCCTTTCTCCTTCCTCTTCTTTTTATTTTTTATTCCATCTTCTTCCCCTCTCCATTATTTTAGTCAAATCTGAATCATTCTGAACTTTTCGTATATTTACTCTCGCTTACTGATCCCATTTTCTTTCTCCTTTTTGGTTCTCTTTATTTCTTTGTTTATATTTCCTGAATTCTTCCTCTTAACGTGACACCCTATTCTCAAATATTTGTCTTTAAGTTCTACGAAATCTATTATCTTCCTCATTTTCATCTTTCTTTGTTCTACTCTTCTCCTCTTTCTCGTACGTTTTTTTATTATTTTCTTGTAATGCAAATCTTCTCTAGTTCCTTTCCTTTCTTTTACAGTATATCATCGATCTGCAACCATTCAGAAAATTGTATTATGAAAAAAAAAAAAAAATTGACAGACAAGTTGTTTTTATTACAGAGATGCAGGACAGAAGCTATCCGTTACTGTAAGTTCTTTTTTATGGCGTTGCTATAAATTTATCATTACGAACATATTACGACCACTACCACCACAATTACCACAAACACCACCACCACAACCACCACCACAACCAGAACTATCACCACCATCACCACCACCATTTCATAAAGTGCTATCCAATCATCATTGTCATATACTCACTATCATAATATGTTATTGGCATCATCATTGTTCCAGTTTTACATTGCAATCTTCATTCATTACTCCATATTATTCTTTTATCTTTCAACTCAAATTTTTGTCACTATCCTTAATGCCATGTATTTTCAAAGTATCAGGAGTGAAAAAACGGACATTTTTATTCTGATGTTATTATCATTTATAGCATATACTGCACTTTGTATAATGATGAGGAACTTATTCTGGGTCTGCGCTGACGGAGTAGTTGGCAGTGTGCTTGTCTCCTACTTGTTTGGTTGTGGGTTTAAGTCCCGCAATCCACGACCATTCCCAACAGTGAATGTTAACTGCCTCAACAGAAGAGAACGGGGCAAAGGTGAGGACATCGGTCGCAAATACTCTCTTCCTGGCAGAATCCTCTTCTTCTTCTTCTTCTTCTTCTTACTCTATATGTTCAAGATTTCTTAAATAAAAATTTGTATTTTCACTTATTTAACATTAAGGAAATGTTAACCTACATTTATCAATTTTTTTTTTTTTCTTTGGTAAGAAACTTGGTTTGTAAAAGTTGAAATTCTCTGACGAAGTTACAAATATAGATGTAATAACATCACCCCCCCTAAGGAAAAAATCAACTGGTGCACCCAAATACAAATATAGAAATCAGAAACGTTTATTACCAAATAAATCGATAAAAGCTGAGACAACCAAGAGCCCAGTATTACCAACCCTGAACACCTAAGAAGGGGATGCAAATGCAAAGACCTTTAAGTCTCAAATCTTCTCAGACAATCTTCACCAAGACCTCCATCCACAGTCTGAGTTACTCAAAGTTGAGAAAAAAGATCAGAGGAAACTTAAAGTAGATTCAGTGCATAAGATATTCGTGTGGAGTGGAAAGGCGGCAAGGAATTTTGAGTGTTTTAACTAATTGTGGATACATTGAAACGAAAAGACGAGAGTCTGAATCTGGAGGCCGTAAACTTGAAGGTTCGAGTCCCACTTATGAGTCTACACGTAATGGCAGAGTATCAAATCTACAAGCTACTACAAAGGCATTAAAAGTTAGCAGTCTCACAAACCAAGTAACTTATGAAGTAAGTGTGTGTATTCACCTTGGTCTTTGGATCACGTGCTGGACTCGTGAAAGATAGCTATTTCCCACCCGGAAGAGAGCTCAGAGCTCGTATGACCGATCTATGGGTAATGCTGTGACTTTAGACGCACACACACCCCCAACTCCCCGCCCACGAGAGTTGGAGTGTGTGTGTGTGTGTGTGCGTGTGTGTGTGTGTGTGTGTGTGTGTGTGTGTGTGTGTGTGTGTGTGTGTGTGTTTGAATGTGCGTATGTGTGTGTGAGTGTTTGTGTGTGTATGTGTGTGTGTGTATGCGTGCGCGTGTGTGTGTTTGTGTGTTTGTGTGTGTGTATGTGTGTGTGTGTGTGTGTGTGCATGTGTGTGTGTGTGTGTGTGTGCATGTGTGTGTGTGTGTGTGTGTGTGTGTGTGTGTGTGTGTGTGTGTGTGTGTGTGTTTGCATGTGTCATTTCATGCATATATGTCCATGTGCACGTGCATATATGTCTATTAAGCTTACATTTCAGATATTGTAAGGTCTCTTACTTACACTCACATGCATAATGGGTTGCTAAAAGACAATATCCCTTCAACTTTTTCTAATTCATATTTAATTTAATTTTTTTCTGCATACTCGCGTTACATTTATATATATTCACTCATTGCAGCTTGATATCAGCTTATGAATACGAGTCCTAGTCTGGGTTCCATTTGGGAATATTCTCGACAAAGACAAAAGAGATGTCATGCTCAAACACTCGTTCCTCTCCTGCGGGAAATGACGCACATAAATGTCTGTCTTTATTTAGTGGTCCCTGAAGAAAGAAAGAAAAAAATAAGAAGCTTACATGAGCTATTAGAAAATGGATACGTTTTGTCTAAAGGAGAACACTGGTACCTTATGTAAATTCCTATTTTATATAACTGCCCAAAATTGAAAAAAGACATATATTATCGAATTGTAAGACCCAAGGATATATAGATTATTTAAACAAAACCCAGTATACTGTTTGTGTACATGTTTATATACATACATACATACATACATATATATATATATATATATATATATATATATATATATACTACATATCTATATATACATATATGAATGTCTTCAGCTTGCACAGTCCAATGCATGACTGTTGGTCTATCCCAGTGGGAACAATTCAGGCCTTGTGTTTCAACTGAACGACTTAATTAGGTTTAGTGAAATAGTATTTCTAGTGAGAAGTGCACACAGTGTAAATTGTGTTGGAAAGACTGTGGCTATGAATGAAAACTAAAGTAGTGAAATACAAACACAAACACACACACACACACACACGCACACACACTCACACATACACACACACGCACATACCCACACCCCCACATGCATATATATATATATATATATATATATATATATATATATATATATATATATACATGTATATACATGAATATATATATACATATAAATCTACATATATATATATATATATATATATACACACAATATATATATATATATATATGTATATATATTTATACACATATTACATACATATATCTATGTACACACACACACACACACACACACACACACACACACACACACACACACACACACACACACACACACACACACATATATATATATATATATATATATATATAAATATATGTATACACATAAGTATATATATATATATATATATATATATGTGTACATATATATATATATATATATATATATATATATATATATATATATATACATTTGCAGTAATTCACAAGAACACGTCAAAATTATTTGCAGAAAAAATATTGGGAAATAAGAAACTTCAGACTAAATTTCTTATTTCATACACACACGTATTACATATATATATATATATATATATATATATACATTTGCAGTAATTCACAAGAGCACGTCAAAATTATTTGCAGCAAAAAACATTGGGAAATAAGAAACTTCACACTAATTTCTTATTTCACAGTATTTTTTCTACACACACACACGCACACACACACACACACACACACACACACACACACACACACACACACACACACACACACACACACACACACACACATATATATATATATATATATATATATATATAGAGTAACGACCCGAAGCGCAGCGAT
>NW_027467747.1:310000-312500 GCF_046742065.1 Oratosquilla oratoria
ATATATATAAAGGCACATCATTACACCCACTATAGATTAATACGAATATCAAAACCTCATTGGGTTTAAGCTTACTATGACTAAGTCACAGAGGGAAAGGAGATTCAATTGCCTTGATTTCAAAGGTAAGCCTCTATTAGCTTCGCAATGGTGAATACTCTGAAACTACTTCTAGAAGAAAAACTTCATACACTAACATCTTTACGATATATACTATATGTATGGTTATACATACATTATATATATATATATACATATATATATATATATATATATACAGACATATATATATATACACATACATACATATATATATATATATATATATATGTATATATATTCATGTGTGGGTATGTGTATGAATATATACATATACTGTATACATAAATATAACGGAGACAAATCTTTGAATAAATTTAGAGAATTTACTGTCGAAAATACTGCATGTTCGAGGAAATATTGTTTCTGTATTAGATTTTCGTCTCTGTTACTAATTGCGAGTGCTATTTGCAAAATTACTGTGGAACTACATAGATAGTGAGACGAAAGAGTTGACTATGAAAATTAGAATGATAAATGTTGGTAATTCGCTGAAATAGTCTCATCGTTAAGAACAATTGAAAGTGAAACCTAATTATAATGTTGTCAAAATCATGTAATTGGATAACTTATTTTGCACTGATTAGTGCTCACGTGTTTCTCTATATGTTATTTTATTTGTAACACATTTAGGTGCATTTTATTTCATAGTGTTTTTGTCTTATATTTACTTCTGACCCAGGCAGTGGACAGGAGACACGGATGACCTTTCATCCAAGAGGAGCTAAGATGAAAGGGAAGCAAGTGGAATCGGTGGTAGTGTATGCGTGTCTTGGGTGGCTACCTTCCTAATAAGGGGGGAAAAAGCTCTTGCTATATAGATAGATAGGTTTTCTACTATTCCATTTCACTGTATTTTGTTATTATCCTTGTCATTATATTTTATTTTATTGTCTCATACCTTATTCCTGATTATGTTATAATCAAATGTTTTGAAATGTATCTTCCTTTAGTCTCTTTTACTGTATTCCAGTATACACTACCTTTTACAGCATTCGGTCGCAATGTATTCCAATATATTCTGCTCTGTATTATATTCCGTTGTACTGTATTTTCCTAAATTCTATTCTACATTCCATAAAGTCATTCCGTTTTGTATATTAATAAAATCAAATCAAATGTAACTTATTAAAAAAATATTTTGAAAACGTCACCACAGTAAGGAAGAGGATATTTTACATCTGGAGGACAGATTCTGCTCTCAAGGAGATCTTGATGTTGGTCTCGGTTGAGAGATAGAGATTGAAAAAAGAGATTGAGAGAGAGATAGACACAGAGAGTTTAAGAGAGAGAGAGAGAGAGGGGGGAGGTAGAAAGAGAGAAAAAGAGACAGAAAGAGAGAGAGAGAGAGAGAGAGAGAGAGAGAGAGAGAGAGAGAGAGAGAGAGAGAGAGAGAGAGAGAGAGAGAGAGAGAGAGGAGGAGAAAGGGAGAGAGACAGAAAGAAAGAGAGAGGATACAGGGGGAGAGATAGATAGATAAATACAGATAGACAGATAGATAGATAGATAGATAGAGAGAGAGAGAGAGAGAGAGATTTCGAAAGAGGGAATCTCCCTTCGATGAGAGTCCATCGACCTTCCTTCCCACTTCCTCTGAAGTATTGGTTTTTTCATATTTGGAGGAGCAATGCATTTCGCCCCTCAAGTCTGAAGTTGAAGAATCTTATTTACTCTTGTATAAACTTCTTACGAGGTGTGGCGCACCGGGTCTCCTCCGAGCCTCTTGAAGACGGAGATTACGGTTGGGTCTTCAGATGAGGTAGTTAAGTACCTCTCTCCTACATCATCCAGCACCATTTTCTTTACTCCTACCATTTCTCTTCTTTTTTTCGTTGATATCAATATTTCATGCAAACTTACGTTAGATGGTTCAAGGTACTGTATAAGACTGAAACTATCTAATAAAAATTGTTTACCAAAAAAAAAAGGATCAATTGTCACTGTTATGCATGTTTTGGTAATAGCCTTTCGGTGACTTGTTTACTTTACCTACAATCATCACATCGCTTTCGGCCATTCTTGTATAAATTCTATTTTCATCTACTTTTGTATATTTCACACTCCAACTCTTTATAATTTTTTCATATATAATATTCTTTAATTTCTTTTTCACATTACTTCCTTGAGGATACATGCATTTATGCTTTCTTTGTATATCTATCTGATTCATATATATACACATGCGTGCATATATATATATATATATATATATATATATATATATATACATGTATGTATATATGTGTGTACTATGTACATAAGTATACAGGTACTCATTTATGCATGTAATTATCTATATATGGATATGCATTTACGTGCCCTCATCTACTCGTGTATATATATATATATATATATATATATATATATATATACATATATATATATATATATATATATATAT
>NW_027467747.1:315000-317500 GCF_046742065.1 Oratosquilla oratoria
TGATACAGGAATATAACTAGAGATGATTAATGTATTAAAAGAAATATATTTCATTAAGTTGTATGTATGTATGTCAGATTTTTTAAATTTCATATTGTAGATATAGGGTGCAGTTACCGTTTTCTTTTAAACAAATATGGATGAATTTCAGTTTGGTTAATTTCTTCTATTCAAACCCATTCATTTTTAGAGGATGGATAATTTGTGTAAAAACAAACATATGCACATCGAAATACTAAATAATACAAATGTATGTACACCTGTGTGTATATATATATATATATATATTATATATACAAAGAAGTGTAGTTAACAGGCATTATATAACACATATACACATACACACACACACACGCACACAAATACACACATACTGTTACAAAGCCTACTCTAGAATACTGTATTAGAGGCTCGTAACATCAATTAAATATAGTAAACTACTGAAAGGTAATATAGACCCTCAGACACTATGTCTATTAATAGGGTTCAGGCAATCAAGAAAATGGATCAAGGTCGCCACTCCGCTGTGAGGACACACACACACACACACACACACACACACACACACACACACACACACACACACACACACACACACACACGAAAAAAAAATCCATCAAACTTAACTTTAACGAAATATGATTAAATGTAAATTTAGAAATTATATGGAAGTCAATACAAGGTGAGTGTAAGTAATATGAAAATAACATACCATAACACAAGGCACATGACATAAGAACATAATATGACAAAATACGTGTCAAATATTGTAAATACAATATTCTTATAAGCGAACATAATAGTTTACAGTAACAGATATGCATGATACAATACAGGCTCATGTAAAGAGAATAATACCTTACGGTGATATAGGATTTAGCTATAATCAACCAAAGCGTCACCCATAGTTATAGCACGAACATACGCACTACCTGAAACATGGCATTTCGTAACAAATAATAATAAATACTTACATATATGGGATGTACATATCGCACAATTGTAACACACACACACACACACACACACACACACACGTACATACACACAGACATAGGCACACACAATATATGACACATATTGTGTCATATTATGTTCTCACACATACTCGGTGGGGTGATGGAAGAGTTCCCGGCCGCCACTACTGCGGCCCGGGTTCGAATCCCGCCTAGGGCTGAAATAGTTTCAGTACCGCTGCACTGAGTCGTTACTCCAATTCTCGTGGGTGGTGAGTTGGGTGTGTGTGTGTGCGTGTAAGGTTACAGTATTACCCATAGATCGGTCATATATGAGCTCTGAGCTCTCCTCCAAGGGGGGGGGGAATAGCTATCGATCACGAGTCCAATACGTGGTCCAAGACCATGGAGCATGAGACACACACGTATATACACACGCACATGCACGCATACACACATATACATGTACATTCAATAATGTGTATAAACACATACATACATTGTTACGAGCGAGCTGGTATGTGAAGAGACGTTACGTATAACGGATATGTGCTTAAGAACCAGCTCACTTCTAGAAGCCACTGTAGGACTGAACTATCTGGTCAGGGCCTAGATAATTCGTAAGACTAGAAGTAAAGGTAACAAAGAAGATTCCAGGAAAGGAATATTAAACTAGCGATAAAACTAGTAAACGAAATTATTAATATGGAAAATATTTACAGGCAATCAACACAAAAGAGAATAGGCAGTAGGGTCAATGGGACCGTTACATGATTATAAGAATATGGAAATTATCGTTCAAATAAGAAACAAGATACGTATATAATATGGTACTATCTAAGTACAAAGAGATCAGGAACATGCATCAGAATAAGTAATAAGTACAAAAATAAGTATAAAGTAATGCAATGTATATCAGACACGTAATGTAGGCAAAAAGGGTGATCACTTCACACCAATCGTCTCATGAATCTAAACCTTCTAGTTTTTATCAAGAGATCAATATGTGGGAAAATGACGAGGAGTGAGCGATTTCCACCGCTTATATACCATTGGACCGGAAGCGGGATACTTCCGGGTGAGTGTGCGGGAGAGTGAAAGAGGGGGAGGAGGGTAAGTTAACACACGTCAACATGGGTAGTTTTAAGACCCTCGACTCGCTTGAACAATCTACTTATTTAGTAACTGTCAAATCTGTGCGCTCCGAACTATTCAGGATTTCGCTTGTCTGTTTGTTCTACAAGAGTGCGCACCTCTCTCCGCACGTAGGCAAGATTACATATAGTGGACGGGCGTTACTGCTTAACATTGTTAAGATACATACATAGACAAGAAATATGAACATAGTTATGTAATACAAAGGAACACAATTCTATAACATAATTACACATATGACGTAATATCTAATATTACGTTACAACATACATACATATATATATATATAAATATGTAACTATATATATGTATATATATGTATATATATATATACATATATATGTGTATATATATATATGTATATATATATACATATATATATGCATACA
>NW_027467747.1:325000-332500 GCF_046742065.1 Oratosquilla oratoria
CTGTTCCATGTATCTTTTTGTATCTTCTTATTGTGTTTATTTTGATTCACTGTTCCATGTATCTTTTTGTATCTTCTTATTGTGTTTATTTTGATTCACTGTTCCATATATCTTTTTGTATCTTCTCATTGTGTTTATTTTGATTCCCTGTTCCATGTATCTTTTTGTATCTTCTTATTGTGTTTATTTTGATTCACTGTTCCATGTATCTTTTTGTATCTTCTTATTGTGTTTATTTTGATTCACTGCTCCATATATCTTTTTGTATCTTCTTATTGTGTTTATTTTGATTCACTGTTCCATATATCTTTTTGTATTTTCTTATTGTGTTTATTTTGACTCACTCTTCCATGTATCTTTTTGTATCTTCTTATTGTGTTTATTTTGATTCACTGTTCCATGTATCTTTTTGTATCTTCTTATTGTGTTTATTTTCATACACTATTCCATGTATCTTTTTGTATCTTCTTGTGTTTATAATTTGTACCCTCCCCTTCACTCAAAGAGTAGAAATATAACAAATTATTTGACAGTCAATTACTTGCGTTTTATGCATTTTTCTTTCTTTTTTGTAACTTGATATGATTTATACTCTAGAATGTTTTATTTCACATTACTTACTAATATTCTTTATCCTAGTATCATCAGCTTCCTTTGTAGTAAATCTATATTTTCTATGCTATTTCATATTTTTTTTATTCACTTTTCATATATTATACTCAGACTAAACTTTTCTCACAATACTCATATTAATCTCTTTTATTTTCGTTCAGTTCAGTTTCACCTCTTTTCGCTTCCATTCGATTTCGAGACTATCTACATTAATACAATATATCCCTTAAACACTTCACTTACATTTCGATCAATTCCACATTCCATAACATTCATACCTTTATTCTTATCTTTTCGTTCACGCACGTGTTATCCGGGTGCATCTTTCCAAACCTTAGAGAGAAAGTCTCGTTTCCCAAAGACACAAAGTTTCTGACTCTGCCAAATACTCCTTGTCTTCCATCTTGTTATTAAGCAAGTTTTTCTTGATAACAGTTTCCAAGTTTCCACCCTCCAGTTCCTTCTCTTTACTTTTCTCTTTCACGGGAAATGTTCCTTAAAATGAATGAAATTGTCTACAGACAAAATCTATATGTGTAAAATGACCTATACCAATTAGCCTGATCATTCTATAGGCAGAGGGTACTCTTAATAGATGAAGAGTATCGTCTGGCAACAAGAATTTCTCTACCTACATTTTTAATAGTAGTAGTAGTAATAGTAGAATTAGTAGTAGTAGTAGTAGTGTTAATAGTAGTAGTAGCAGCAGTAGTAGTAGTAGAAGTAGTAGTAGTAGTAGCAGTAGTAGTAATAGTAGAAGTAGTAGTAGAAGTAGTAGTAGTAGTAGTAGTAGTAGTAGAAGTAGTAGTAGTAGTAGTAGTATATTTTTTCTTTAGTAATGGTAGTAGTAAATGGGTATGTTAGGTCACAGGACTTTATTCTCCATATTGACACGATTTTATATATATATATATATATATATATATATATATATATATATATCTATATATATATATATATATATATATATATATATATATATATATTCCTGCTGTTTGTTAGGCTAAATGATCTGTTTCTATTTAACTCCTTCAAAACAGTGGCATCCATTACATGTTTTTTCTAGTTAAAAAAAAAAAAGCTGTGTTATATGCAGCGAAGGAGAGCTGAAGTGGAGGCAAGGATGGAAAAGAGGTCTTGTTTTACATACTAAAGGCCCCTTCAACCCCAGAGTTCACGTCAAGGGATTTCAGATGACGGATATTTATTACCAGTAATTCTAATAATAATCTTTCTATTACTGATTAATTTGATCTCTCCCGTAGCAACCTAGAAATACCTAGGTGTATATCTAGGATCCTTGATATGAAACCGACACGGTAATTGTGAATGAAATTACTTTAATATTTCAAGTAAACATGTACTGCGTATAATCCTTGACGACATGAAATCTTGTTCTTGGAACACAATCCACTACTTAGATAACCACACTAGAGATGACAAATGTTTCTAGATTTTACCCCCCATGCTGTGTGGCAGAGACAGAAGATTCTAAAAGTATTTCGGGGAAAAGTTAAAACTTTTATCTTACTTGTTCTGGCCATTGGGAAACTTAGGATTTTGTTGTGGCCAAGACCTCCAAAGATACTTTTCAACTAAACAGGAATTCCTGAATAGATAAGTCTGTTCGCCAATGACGTCAGTCGTAGATTTTTTTCTATGTGAATCCAAAATACAAGATTTAATTTATAGATAGATCTGTTGTGAAGTAGGAGTAGGGGCTAAAATATATATATATATATATATATATATATATATATATATATATATATATGTATATATATATATACATATATATATGAATAAATAAACCTCATATAAGGTCTGAATTATACCATGGATAAGCACCGGGCAAAAACAGGGCAAAAACATATAGTGCACGACAAAAAAAAAAAAAAAAAAAAAAAAAAAAAAAAAAATATATAATATATATATATATATATATATATATATATATATTATATATAATAATAATAATAATAATAATAATAATAATAATAATATACATGTATATTTATATATATATACAATAATATATATATATATACATATATATATATATATATATACATATATATATATATATAAATAAATAGAATAAAACAAATATATAAACCAATATACAAGCAAACAAACAAATAAACAAATAAAACAAAATAAGAAAATGAATAAACAAAAGAAAAAATCCCATATATTCTAATTCAACTCAATTTTGAAGAGGACTTTTCCTGAAAAACACGAACCCTAAGAGGAAGGAAGATTTTTTTTAACTCAAGTCACACGAATCCGCAGCAGTCGTAGAATGTGTGCCTAGCGTGATATAGGATATGTATATATTTTGCGTTCATATTACTCGTACAGTATGTATACACCAACATAAGCATGCATGTCCTTCGTTACAATAAGCCTATTTCTTTTGGAATAGGATAAGAATGACCCATCATAACCCACTGTTTTCTCTCTTCCACAAATTAGTGATCTTGAATGAAAAAGAATCCCTATTTCTTCTCAAATCATTACACAGAGTTCTGCATTAACTTCAAAATAACCAAAGGCTGCATGAAACCACTTCCCTCAAACTGACTTCACCACCTTGTCAGACTGACGATGATCACCATTTTGAAAAACAAAAGAAGAGTGTCCACTGGATCTTCAGGCGCAGTACAAATGACCAGCTCCTCTGATAGCATTCTCCGGCGCTTCTGGAAAGCCCTCTGGACGGCTTCTAACTGGTGTCGTAAGCCCTTGGAGAGCCTAAACTCCTGTGGACTCGAAGCCTCAGGAGAACCTGGCGAAGACCAGATGGAGCTCTTGGAATCTGAAGAGACTTTTTTCGTGGACACTCCAATGGAGAACAAAGGAGACTACAAACCAAACCAAGAACCTGAAGCTTGTGTTGGTCAAGAGAAAAGAACAGAAATCAAAGAAATTAGTGTATTTACTATTTCTTATCCTCTAACGGACAATATTTTGATCGAAAGTCAACAAAGAGAGGAACCTTGTGAACAGGAGGCAGAACTAAATAATCTCACTCACAAAGAACGAAGAACTCAAGGACACACAACATATTTGGCAGAAGTTATGAAAGAAGAAGAGTTCGGGAGTGAACTTCTGACCAACTCTGCCCTCAGAACAAAGGCGAAAAGAACAATGGCTGAATTCCGTGCAAAGATCACTCAAAAAAACAGAGACCTTCTCGGACAGCCAATCCAAAAAGCCGACCACAGGAAGGACAAAAGACAGTACAGAATGTCTTCAGTGACAATAAATTATATTAGACCAAAAATAAATTATTATGAGTCTCCATATTACTACTACGTCCACTCACGATGAAAGGCACTTTTATCATCGGCATCAAAGTCCAAGAGCCAGAAGTTTTTATAATAAGAACTCTAAACACTACAGCAGAAATAAATATAACTAATATGGATATAAAAAGAAAATCAGAAATCTGTTAACTGAAGTGACTACAATATGTACAACTGGAACAAAAACATGAAATATCAATAAAGATAATAAGAAATGTGTATAAAATATTTATACAATTTTTTTAAAATATTAAAATAAAGTTCTACTAATAAATATCACACAAATAAATATATAATAAAATTAAAAAAGAGAATAAATAAAAATAGATAATTAATAGAAAAAATATTATTAAGTAAATAAAAGAATATATGTAAAAATAATAGCAATTGCTATTTATTATAAAAAAAAATCCCTCAGCTGAATAAAGTACGTAATATGCCTTTACTTCATATAAAAAAAAAAAAATGGATCGAGGAATCATATGGATGATTACACATATATACCAGATAGCGTTTTCATCTATCATTGTTCTTGTCAACAGGCCTTATTATCTCCGTTGCACCTAAAACTATTATCATCATTATTGTTATCATTATTATCATATTTTTATTGTTATAATCATTTACGATACTGATATACACAGTAATTTGATATACCTATATTACATGTACAAACATTTATGCCTTATGTAATTTCGTACACAAAACCCATATGTGTACGTTTGTAAATGTATATTTGAATGCATGTACGTTAATAATTTCTTAATTCTGCTGGTTCATTTTGTAATTGTAAGGATTATCCGCAAGTTTCTTCGCATTTTGGGAGTATAGCTAATTTCCTTAATTACAACTCGTAATGGAAGTACATTATGGTAAATTTTGAGTCTTATTTCAATTAGCACTGTATCATAATCTCCTTAATAACGTTAGATATTTCTTCTATCAAAACGTTTATTGCCATTTTGTATGCTTTCATCATCACATTCACTATTTCTTGATCCGCACAAAATATTCAAATGTTTTTCATGAGTATTTACATGTTCATGTAGTTTCTTTGTGTGTTTCATCACCTTGTCTACCATTTACAATATAACTTTTATTTTTGTATATAACTTTGGATTCTTTAATTGTATTGATGAGAAATAAAGAATTGTATGCTTTATATAATTGAAAAGCAAGAGTTCTTTTAAAACTCTGTCTAAAAGCATCAGCAGACTTATGATTAAGGCAGCAGATTTCAATATTTTGTCAGAATCAACTCATTCATCAAAAAAAAAAAAAAAAAATCATCAGATCACTGTTACACCAGTGCGTATCAAAAAACAGTTCATTCTTCAATTTTGTGAAGTCCTTGCATAGTTTAATCAAGAAGAAGATAAAGGGACCTGTGGAATGAGGAATTACTGAATAGATAAGTCTGTCCGTCAATAACGTCAGTCGTAGATTTTTTTCTATGTGAATCCAAAATACAAGATTTAATTCATAGATAGATCTGTTGTGAAGTAAGAGTACGGGCTAAATAAAAAAAAATATATATATAAATAAATAAACCTCATTTAAGGTCTGAATTATACTATGGATAAGCACCGGGCAAAAGCAGGGCAAAAACATAAAGTGCACGACCCCCCCCCCCCAAAAAATGATAATTATATATATATATATATATATATATATACATATATATAAATAAAATAAAACAAATATATAAACCAATATACAAGCAAAAAAACAACAACAAATAAACAAATAAAACAAAATAAGAAAATGAATAAACAAAAGAAAAAATCCTATATATTCTAATTCAACTCAATTTTGAAGAGGACTTTTCCTCGAAAACACGAACCCTAAGAAGAAGGAAGATTTTTTTTTAACTCAAGTCATGCGAATCCGCAACAGTCGCAAAATCTGTGGCTAGGGTAATATAGGATATATATATATTTTGCATTCATATTACTCGTACAGTATCTGTACACCAACATAAGCATGCATGTCCTTCATTACAATAAGCCTACTTCTTTTGGAACGGGGTAAGAATGACCCATCATAACCCGCTGTTTTCTCTCTTCCAGAAATTGGTGATCTTGAATGAAAAAAATCCCTATTTATTCTCAAATCACTACACAGAGTTCTGCATTAACTTCAAAATATGCACAGGCTGCATGAAACCACTTGCCTCAAACTGACTTCACCAGCTTGTCAGACTGACGATGATCACCATTTTGAAAAACAAAAGAAGAGCGTCCACTGAATCTTCAGTCGCAGTACAAATGACCAGCTACTCTGACAGCATTCTCCGGCGCTTCTGGAAAGCCCTCTGGACGGCTTCAAACTGGTGTCGTAAGCCCTTGGAGAGCCTAAACTCCTGTGGACTCCAAGCCTCAGGAGAACCTGCCGAAGACCAGATGGAGCTCTTGGAATCTGAAGAGCCTTTTTTCGTGGACACCCCAATGGAGAACAAAAGAGACTACAAACCAAACCAAGAACCTAAAGCTTGTGTTGGTCAAGAGAGAAGAGGAGAAATCAAAGAAATTAGTGTATTTACCATTTCTTATCCTCTAACGGACAATATTATGATCAAAAGTCAACAAAAACAGGAACCTTGTGAACAAGAGGCAGAATTACATAATCTCACTCATAAAGAACTACGAACTCAAGAACACAAAACATATTTGGCAGAAGTTATGAAAGAAGAAGAGTTCGGAAGTGAACCTCTGACCAACTCTGCCCTCAGAACAAAGACGAAAAGAACAATGGCTGAATTCCGCGCAAAGATCACTCAAAAAAGCAAAGACCTTCTCGGACAGCCAATCCAAAAAGCCGACCACAGGAAGGACAAAAAACAGTACGGAATGTCTTCAGTGACAATAAATTATAATAAACCAAAAATAAATTACTATGAGTCTCCATACTACTACTACGTCCACTCACGATGAAAGGCACTTTTATCATCGGCATCAAAGTCCAAGAGCCAGAAATTTTTATGATCAAAACTCTAAAAAATACAGCAGAAATAAATACAAAAAGAAAAAAAATCAGAAATTTGTTAACTGAAGTGAGTACAATATGTAGAACCGGAACAAAAACATGAAATATCAATAATGATAATAAGAAATGTGTATAAAATATTTATACAAATAAAAATGTAAAAATATCAAAATAAAGTTCCACTAATAAATATCACAAAAATAAATATATAATAAAATGAAAAATGAGAATAAATAAAAATAGATAATTAATAGAAAAATACTATTAGGTAAATAAAAGAATATATGAAAAAATAATAGCAATAGCTATTTATCATAAAAAAAAATCCCTCAGCTGAATATAGTACGTAATATGCCTTTACTTCATATGAAAATAAAAAATGGATCGAGGAATCATATGGATGATTACACATACATACCAGATAGCGTTTTCAACTATCATTGTTCTTGTCATCAGGCTCTATTATCACCGTTGCACCTAAAATTATTATCATCATTATTGTTATCATTATTATCATTACCATTATCTTTATTGTTATAATTATTTATGGTACTGATATACACAGTAATTTGATATAACTAAATTACATATACAA
>NW_027467747.1:337500-345000 GCF_046742065.1 Oratosquilla oratoria
GTAACAGAAATTCCTAAAGCTTGTGTTGGTCAAGAAAGAAGACCAGAAATCAAAGAAATTAATGTATTTACCATTTCTTATCCTCTTAATGACAATATTTTGACCGAAAGTCAGTCAAAACACAAAACTTGCGAACAAGAGGCAGAAATAAAAAATCTCACTCACAAAGAACGACAAACTCAAGAACACAAAACATATTTGGCAGAAGTTATGAAAGCAGAAGAGTTCGGGAGTGAACCTCGGACCAACTCTGCCCTCAGAAGAAAGGCGAAAAGAACAATGGCTGAATTCCGCGCAAAGATCACTCAAAAAAGCAGAGACCTTCTCGGACAGCCAATCCAAAAAGCCGACCACAGGAAGGCCAAAAGAGAGTACGGAATGTCTTCAATGACAAAAAATTACATAAGACCAAAAAAAAATTACAATGAGTCTCCATACTACTACTACATCCACTCACGATGAAAGGCACTATCATTATCGGCATCAAAATCCATGCGCCAGAAATTTTTGTAATCGGAACTCAAAAAACTACATCAGAAATAAATATTACCAAAACAAAATAAATATATCCCTAAACAAAAAATCAGAAATCTGTTAACTCGAACATTTACTGAGGTGACTACAATATGTACAACCGGTACAAAAACATAGAATATCAATAATGATAATAAGAGATAAGTATAACGAATTGATATAAAGAAAACTAAAAAAATATCAATGAAATAAAGTTATATTAATATAAATCACAAAAAGTACATATATAATAATATAAAAGGAGAATGAACAGAATTAGATAATTAATAAAAAATAAAACACTATAAAGTAAATAAAGGAATATATGAAAAAAATTATAGCAATAGCTATTCATTATAAAAAATTCCCTCAGCTGAATAAAGTACGTAATATGCCTTTACTACATATGAAAAAAAAATAAATAAATAAAAAAGATCGAGGAATCACATGGAAGATTACACAGATGTCCCATACATACCCGATGGACATTTTCACCTATCACTCTTCTTGTTATCAGTCTCTATTACCTCTGTTGCACCTAAAATTATTATTATCATCTTTATTGTTATCATTATTATCATTACCATTATCTTTATTGTTATGATTATTTTTATTGTTATCATTGCTATTACCATTATCATTATTACTACTATCATTATTGGTATTATCGTTATTGTTATAATTTTGATCAAAAACACACATGTGCTCACATACACACACATGAGGCAACAGTGTGTACAAAAATCATACGAGAATTTAAGAACAAACTAGATGCTGGGAGATACATATACAAGTCACTACGAGCATAGCTTCCTTCCCGTAAAATACAACTAGGTAAATGCACACACACACACACACACACACACACACACACACACACACACACACACACACACACACACACAGACACACACACACACAGCATTAACCATAGATCGGTCATATATGAGCTCTGAGCACTCTTCCGGGAGGGAAATAGCTGTCGATCACGAGTCCAACACGTGAGCCAGGACCATGGTGATTCACACACACACACACACACACACACACACACACACACACACACACACACACACACACACACACACACACACACACACACACACACACACACACACACACATGCATACTCATTACAGCAGAAACAGCAACAACAACAGTAAAAAAATTTGAAAGGAATAATAGCGCCTATGCATCCATTAATTACCGATAAAATAAATCCTGAACAACAATAGAAACACTAACGATTACCGGCGAAATAGAATTCTAAATCAAGCCTGCTTCCTTTGGGCCTCTTGGTCTTTAGGAAAAGAAAATATATAAAAGAAACACATGATTACTTCATAAATTCAAAAGTTTATTTGATTACTGAACGATCTGGCTTTCCCTTCCAGGAGCTAGCTTCTGCGCTATAATGATTTTTTAATTCTTTCAGACAACAGACTTTAATTCGCCGAAGTATCTCAAAACGATTTTCCCTTCTATAATCGCCACAGAGAAACAGCTGTATTCACAGATATAATAAAATAGAGCCATGAACGATTTTAAAAGAATATATATATATATTTAAGGAGAAAGTATACAATGATGAGATTTATTATTAGTTATATGTCAATTTATCATTATTTACTATTCAACTGTTTGTTTGTTGTTTGACTGTGCCTATACGTTTATTTATATATCATATTTGATACTTCCATTATTATAGTTTTTATTTATTTATTTATTATTATTACTATCAGTTTTTTTTCGCATCCGACATAGATATGGAACAAAAGGTTTCCTGTCAGCATGTTTCGCCTTTGTAATCCTTTATATATATAATATATATATATATATATATATAATATATATATATATATATATATATATATATATATATAAATAAATAAACCTCATATAATTTCTGACTTATAATATGGTAAAGCACCGGGCAAAAACAGCGCAAAAACATATAGTGCACGACCAAAAATATATATATATATATATATATATATATATATATATATATATATATATATATATATATACATATACACACACATATATATATATATACATAAACACACACACATATATATATATATAATAAAACAAATATATCAACCAATATACAAACAAACAAACAAATAAATAAATAAAACAATATAAGAAAATGAATAAACAAAAGAAAAAATCCCATATATTCTAATTCAACTCAAATTTGAAGAGAACTTTTCCTCAAAAACACGAACCCTATGAGGAAGGAAGATTTTTCTTTAACTCAAGTCACACGAATCCGCAACAGTCGTAGAATGTGTGACTAGCGTGATATAGGATATGTATATATTTTGCATTCATATTACTCCTACAGTATGTGTACACCAACATAAGCATGCATGTCCTTCATTACAATAAGCCTACTTCTTTTGGAATGGGATAAGAATGACCCATCATAACCCGCTGTTTTCTCTCTTCCAGGAATTGGTAATCTTGAATGAAAAAAATCCCTATTTCTTCTCAAATCACTACACAGAGTTCTGCATTAAATTCAAAATAACCAAAAGCTGCATAAAACCACTTCCCTCAAACTGACTTCACCAGCTTGTCAGACTGACGATGACCACCATTTTGAAAAACAAAAGAAGAGCGTCCACTGGATCTTCAGGCGCAGTACCAATAATGACCAGCTCCTCTGATAGCATTCTCCGGCGCTTCTGGAAAGCCCTCTGGACGGCTTCAAACTGGTGTCGTAAGTCCTTGGAGAGCCTAAACTGCTGTGGACTCCAAGCCTCAGCAGAACCTACCGAAGACCAGATGGAGCTCTTGGAATTTGAAGAGCCTTTTTTCGTGGACACTCCAGAGGCGAACAAAGGAGACTACACACCAAACCAAGAACCTAAAGCTTGTGTTGGTCAAGAGAAAAGACCAGAAATCAAAGAAATTAGTGTATTTACCATTTCTTATCCTTTAACGGACAATACTTTGATCGAAAGTCAACAAAGAGAGGAACCTTGTGAACAAGAGGCAGAACTAAATAATCTCACTCACAAAGAACGACGAGCTCAAGAACACAAAGCATATTTGACAGAAGTCATGAAAGAAGAAGAGTTCGGGAGTGAACCTCTGACCAACTCTGCCCTCAGAAGAAAGGCGAAAAGAACAATGGCTGAATTCCGCGCAAAGATCACTCAAAAAAGCAGAGACCTTCTCGGACAGCCAATCCAAAAAGCCGACCACAGGAAGGACAAAAGACGGTACGGAATGTCTTCAGTGACAAAATTTTTTATTAAACCAAAAATAAATTACCATGAGTCTCCATACTACTACTACGTCCACTCTCGATGAAAGGCACTTTTATCATTGGCATCAAAGTTCAGGAGCCAGAATTTTTTATAATCACAACTCAAAAAACTAGAGCAGAAATAAATTTAACTAATATGGATATATTCCAAAACAAAAAGAAAAATCAGAAATATGTTAACTCTAACATCTACTGAGGTGACTACAATATGTACAACCGGTACAAAAACATGAAATATCAATAATGATAATAAGAAATGTGTATAAAATATTTATACAAAGAAAAATGTAAAAATATTAAAACAAAGTTCTACTAATATATATCACAAAAATGAATATATAATAAAATGAAAAAAGAGAATAAATAAAAATAGATAATTAATAGAAAAAATACTATTAAGTAAATAAATGAATATATGAAAAAATAATAGCAATAGCTATCTATTATAAAAAAAAATTCCTTCAGCTGAAGGAAAGAATTAATAAAAATGGATCGAGGAATCATATGGATGATTACACATACATACCAAATAGCGTTTTCATCTATCATTGTTCTTGTCAGCAGGCTCTATTACCTCCGTTGCACCTAAAATTATTATCATCATTATTGTTATCATTATTATCATTACCCTTATCTTTATTGTTATAATCATTTATGATACTGATATACACAGTAATTTGATATAACTATATTACATGTACAAATATTTATGCCTTATGCAATTTCGTACAAAAAAACCCATATGTGTATGTTTGTAAATGTATATTTGAATGCATGTACGCTAATAATTTCTTAATTCTGCTGGTTCATTTTGCAATTGTAAGGATTATCCGCAAGTTTCTTCGCATTTTGGGAGTATAGCTAATTTCCTTAATTACAACTCGTAATGGAAGTACTTTATGGTAAATTTTGAGTCTAATTTCAATTAGCACCGTATCACAATCTCCTTATAAACGTTAGATATTTCTTCTATAAAAACGTTTCTTGCCATTTTGTATGTTTTCATCATCACATTCACTATTTCTTGTTCCGCACAAAATATTTAAATGTTTTTCATGAGTATTTACATGTTCATGTAGTTTCTTTGTGTGTTTCATCACCTTGTCTACCATTTACAATATAACTTTTATTTTTGTATATAACTTTGGATTCTTTAATTGTATTGATGAGAAATAAAGAATTGTATGCTTTGTACAATTGAAAAGCAAGAGTTCTTTTAAAACTCTGTTTAAAAGCATCAGCAGACTTATGATTAAGTCAGCAGATTTCAATACTTTGTCAGAATCAACTCATTCATCATAAAAAGATATTAATAATAATAATCTGATCACTGTTACACCAGTGCGTATAAAAAAACAGTTCATCCTTTAATTTTGTGAAGTCGTTGCATAGTTTAATCAGGAAGGAGATAAAGAGAAACTAGTGATCAAGTTTTGAATAAAGCAAGACTATTTTAGTAACCTGTATGGTGCTCCTTTGTAATGAGGGAATTAGTAATAAGAGTCTCCACATTGACACGATTATATATATATATATATATATATATATATATATATATATATATATATATTATATATATATATATATATATATATATATATTCCTGCTGTTTGTTAGGCTAAATGATATGTTTCTATTTAACTCCTTCAAAACAGTGGCATCCATTACATGTTTTTTCTAGTTAAAAAAAAAAAAGCTGTGTTATATGCAGCGAAGGAGAGCTGAAGTGGAGGCAGGGATGGAAAAGAGGTTTTGTTTTACATACAAAAGGCCCCTTCAACCCCAGAGTTCACTTCAAGGGATTTATATATATATATATATATATATATATATATATATATATATATATATATATATACATATACTGTATGTATTATATGTATAATTATATATATATATATATATTTATATATATATATATGTATATATATATATCCATATATATATATAAATATATATATATATATATATATACATATACATATATATATATATACATATATATATAACATAAAACAAATATATAAACCAAAATACAAGCAAACAAACAAATAAATGAATAAAACAAAATAAGAAAATGAATAAACAAAAGAAAAAATCCTATATATTCTAATTCAACTCAATTTTGAAGAGGACTTTTCCTCGAAAACACGAACCCTAAGAGGAAGAAATATTTTTTTTTTTAACTCAAGTCACACGAATCCGCAACAGTCGTAGAATGGGTGCCTAGCGTGATATAGAATATGTATATATTTTGCATTCATATTACTCGTACAGTATGTGTACACCAACATAAGCATGCATGTCCTTCGTTACAATAACGCTATTTCTTTTGCAATGGGATAAGAATGATCCATCATAATCCGCTGTTTTCTCTCTTCCAGAAATTGGTGACCTTGAATAAAAAAGGATCCCTATTTCTTCTCAAATCACTACACAGAGTTCTGCATTAACTTCAAAATAACCAAAGCCTGCATGAAACCACTTGCCTCAAACTGACTTCACCAGCTTGTCAGACTGACGATGATCACCATTTTGAAAAACAAAAGAAGAGCGTCCACTGGATCTTCAGACGCAGTGCAAATGACCAGCTACTCTGACAGCATTCTCCGGCGCTTCTGGAAAACCCTCTGGACGGCTTCAAACTGGTGTCGTAAGCCCTTGGAAAGCCTAAACTGCTGTGGACTCGAAGCCTCAGGACAACCTGGCGAAGACCAGATGGAGCTCTTGGAATTTGAAGATCCTTTTTTCGTGGACACCCCAGAGGAGAACAAAGGAGACTACAAACCAAACCAAAAACCTAAAGCTTGTATTGGTCAAGAGAAAAGACCAGAAATCAAAGAAATTAGTGTATTTACCATTTCTTATCCTCTAACGGACAATATCTTGATCAAAAGTCAACAAAAAGAGGAACCTTGTGAACAAGAGGCAGAACTAAATAATCTCACTCACAAAGAACGACGAACTCAAGAACAAAAAACATATTTGACAGAAGTCATGAAAGAAGAAGAGTTCGGGAGTGAACCTCTGACCAACTCTGCCCTCAGAAGAAAGGCGAAAAGAACAATGGCTGAATTCCGCGCAAAGATCACTCAAAAAAACAGAGACCTTCTAGGACAGCCAATCCAAAAAGCCGACCACAAGAAGGACAAAAGACAGTACAGAATGTCTTCAGTGACAATAAATTATATTAAACCAAAAATAAATTACTGTGAGTCTCCATACTACTACTACGTCCACTCTCGATGAAAGGCACTTTTATCATTGGCATCAAAGTTCAGGAGCCAGAATTTTTTATAATCACAACTCAAAAAACTAGAGCAGAAATAAATTTAACTAATATGGATATATTCCAAAACAAAAAGAAAAATCAGAAATCTGTTAACTCTAACATCTACTGAGGTGACTACAATATGTACAACCGGTACAAAAACATGAAATATCAATAATGATAATAAGAAATGTGTATAAAATATTTACACAAAGAAAAATGTAAAAATATTCAAATAAAGTTCTACTAATAAATATCACAAAAATCAATATATAATAAAATTAAAAAAGAGAATAAATAAAAATAGATAACTAATAGAAAAAATACTATTAAGTAAATAAATGAATATATGAAAAAATAATAGCAATAGCTATCTATTATAAAAAAAAATCCCTCAGCTGAATATAGTACGTAATATGCCTTTACTTCATAT